>NW_017890812.1:0-33950 GCF_001540865.1 Ananas comosus | reverse complement strand
GAAGGAGAAGTTGCATCTCTGTGGAAGGTCTGCAGTGGAAATGTTGAAGCTTTGGAATACTTAGCAGAGTTCTATGATCTCCCTACAAGCAAAATAAATTATGATCCTATGGATGGTGTTCAGAAGGTGTAATTTTGTAGTTGACCAGCTCATTACCTTTAGCAAGATATTAAGTCCAACTAAACACTGGTTCAAGAGGGTGAGGTGGAACTTTTTTGTCAAGAGATCATCTCTCTCTCTCTCTCTCTCTCTCTCTCTCTCTGTGTTCTCGAGCCTTTTTTGCGAAGAAGGCAAATATGTAATTAAAAATTAAACTGGAAAATTATTTTCCAGCACATAATTGGCCAAGTTGTGTGTAGGGCAGTATTTTTAGGCATGTATCACATTTGGTTGTGCTATGAATCTCCTAGACGAAGAGCAAGTCTACTTTTGCTAAGCCTTGTGTACTTTTGCTAAGCCCTATGTAGAATTTTCTCATGAACATGTCATTGGGAGCAGTCACTTGGGCGTTCAGCCCCATTATTTTTGTTAGTATTTATTGAAACCTGGTTCTTGTGGATTGAGGCTTGCCTCTATGACTTCATTATTCTGCTGTGTAAACTTGAAAGAGTTACTTTGCTGCAGGACAAAAGTGCATTGAAGCACCATGGCAGACTAGTCTTTCCTGTTTGATGGAAATGCCTTTTTTTGAGGATATAATTGGCTGCAGTTAGCAATGTAATAACCCCTCTGGATCGTAATATAGGTCATTTACTTTGCTGTAATCCAGAGTGATACAGGAATTGAAGATTTTACTGCAGTCCTGTGCACTGCTCACGGCACCATTGTAAGTCTAATTGCGTGGCAGCTATCTTGACTGCACCAGCAGGAATGAAATAGGCAGCAAACTTTTCTGGAACTTTTCATATAAAGGATTAATACAATTAGGTCGACAGCCCATGCATGCTACATGGGGCCATCCTCACCAGTTGCTACTGCATATCTTTCCTCTTAGGTAATTGCACCTGCGTTCAGCACTACAAATCCTGCTACGACTTAAGCTTATGTGTTCAAAGACAATGCATTAAAGAATTTGGAACAATGAGAGCAAACAGGGGAAGGCAGCCAATGTGGAAATCAAATGTGGGTAGACTGCTAGACTCTAATTCAACAGAAAGTCACTAAATCAAAAAATATAGAATAATATTTTGAGGAATTTCAGGCGGGTTTAGCTTGTGTACTAACAGCAGACTTTGATGTTACAACGTACAAGCCCAAGGCACAATCCTCAAATAACAAAGAACATATGTCTTGTTCTTCCTAACGGATATGGTTATATCATCCATCATATATCATTAGACAGATCATGGCGGCAATGAATTATGGATTCTGAAAGCTTAGAGACTAGGCTAGATTTGCAGACAACCAGATTGAGTTGGCATCATTTAGCCCTGCACCAGTACCAGACACAGGCTGAATTTGATCTCCCACTCTAGCTAATACAACTTTCTTGTTCAGGTTCGCCATCAACTAATGTTTTATGCTTCATTGTAGGCAGGTCTGAACGCAGCTCTCCATGATTGATCCTCTTCGCACATTGGAGCTCTGGAATGATCTTCTTCAATCTCAGATTCATGGCGGTAGAAGGGCTCCAGTGCAGATTCTGGAAGTCGGCTCTCTGCTAGATAATGCTTCATGGTCACCATCTCCATTGCATGCTTTTTCTTCATCTTCTCAGTTTGCTTCTTCAGTTTCTCGATCTCCTGTTGGGCTGCAGCATGCTTACCCTGCGCAATGTATTGCCAAAAAAGAAGAAGAAAGAAAGAGCACGAAATAGAAAACTATAAGATCACAATAACACGCCAAACAATGTTACTCAAAAAATGAGTGCTTAAAATATAACCTCTGCTCTTGAGATTGCTTCCTCAGCTTCTCTCAAGCGCACAAGGAGTTCACCAGCAGCCTGTACAGCCTCAGCAGTGTCACGCAGCTGAATTCGAAGCCTCCGGTTCTGCTCCTTCAGATAGGCCCTCTCTTTTTCTCGGTCGATCCTCAGAGTAGAAAGCTCTGCAGAAAGAGCTGCAGCAAAAGCCGAGCCACAGCCCTTCCGTCCAGCTTTTAGTGCTGCTTTCTTCACCTCTGCAATTCCTTCCGTGACCTGGCGATGCTTCTCAAAAAGGTCATTGTACTTCTCCTGAAGTTCTGCGTAGTGTTCTACAATCCTAGCATGCCCATGGATGGCTCGCTGCAGAGCGTCATCCAACTCTGCGGTGCACTTCTTCTCCAGGCTCAGCTCCATCTCCTTCTTCTCTGCAAGCCTACGATTTGATTCGAGATCAAGTCTCAGCTCTTCAGTTAGAGATATCCACCTGCTCTCTGACTCTGTCCACTTTTGTCTTTCCTTCTCAAGATCTTCCGCTCCCTTGTCTGAAGATTGGATGTCACCATTCCTTATATGATCAAGAAGAGAATCTTCCTGTGTAGAGCCTCGAGCATAGGGCAGTAGCTGATTCCTGAGGCTCTGAACTTCATTAAGAAGAGCTTCCCTCTCATTCATGTTAAATGGTTCATTCTGATTATCTTTTAATGAATTCTCCATATTTGAGACCCCAGAGTTGTTCTTGATACTGTCAACTGAATGCTGCAAGACTTTAATATTAGAAACAAAAAGAAAGAAAAGCAGAATGTGAAACAACAAGTCGATATTCTTAGGGACACCAACCATGTGTTCAGCATCCTGAGTATGACCTGTAATTGAACTTTGACCATCTCTCTCCTTGTATAGTTCCACCTGCAAAAATTTAAACAAGAAATATAAGAGGTGAATCTCAAAGAGCATTGGGACAAGATAAAAATTACCAGAGTGGTCAAATGCTCAATTCTATCTGCCTGTTCTGCACAAAGGACTTCCAGTTCCATCTCTCTCTTTGAAGCATATGTGGAAACATCATCCTGCTCGATTAAGGAAAATAGCTTTAACTCAGGGCAGAGCTAAAATAATCAAATAAATAATATATCACTAGCATACCTTAGGTAATGGTTTCTGCAATGTATCAGCACCACATGTCTTACTGCTTAACACAATTTGCATATGTGAATCATCATTGATTAGATTGCATCCATTTGCATCCATCACCTTTTTGCAAGATGAACACAGGAATGAAGTAGATGTTGCTTTCTCCTCTGGTAATGTTTGCATGCCAGAGTGAACCTTTTCAAGTGACTGGTAAGAATTTAAGGCCAAGTGCTCAAAGGAAAGGCCAATAAATGATTCTTGCGTATCTGAATTGCGCTGATGATAATCGATAATCTGCAAACCACGCTGAAGACTCGCAGCTAAGGACTCAGTGGGGCTAAGCTTGGTCGACTTTAAGGAGGAGCGAACAACATCACCCATTCTAGAGGACTCCACATTCAAGTTGGATATTGGGCACTCTGACGCATTCTCCTCTCCCACCGACAGACCCAACGACATGATACTTTTCCTAGTTTTATTATCAATCTTTGGAGAAGAGCACAAAGGTGGATCTTGGAGCACTGGAAAGTTTTGGCACGGTATGATTGAAAGGCTAGATTTCCTTGCGGAATCATAGATTTGATCATGTTTCATGTCTTTGGAAATATCTTGGCCTTCTAAGGGACTCTCAATAGACAGAGCAATGCTATTAGAGGGTGAAGGTTCAATTACATCGCAATGCTCTTCCTTAAGGCTTTCTTCCTTTTGCGACGATTTGATTGCAAGCTCTTTACTAGCAGCACACACTTGTGAGTCTATTTTCTTGCCCTTGTTAATTCTTGAACTCTCTTCTGTAAAAGAAACTTTGCATTTCACATCCTGTTTCTCCAAAACAGCCTTCAAGTTATCTTCAGAGGTAGAATGCAGGCTGCTTATTTGATCACAGAATTCTCTTACATCCTCCTCATCAATATCCATCTCTTCCTCTGAATTGCTATCAATATGAGGTAAAATCAATGAGCGGTTGAGACTCACTCTCAAAAGGTTTAAGCTTTCACGAGCACTGTGCCCTTTAAAATGGCCACTGGTATTAGCGCCAGCAGGGATGCCTTTATACATCTTTGCTCTTATAAGCTCTTCCTGTTCCATGGAACATAAAACTGTGTTATTCTTATTACTCATAGCCTTTCAAGGTTTATTGATCATTCAGAGGAAGCTTACCTTCAATTGCCGTATCTGATCACTCAAGCCATTAACATCATCTTCTGTTATTTCATTGACGACTGGCTTGTTTTGTATATATTTTGCTCGTTCAGCAAATCTCAGTGTGCTAAAAGTGCCTGCCTTGCATCTACATTAGCCATATACCAAGATCATTTTAGGAAAATCACATATGGACTGACAAGACAAAATTAAATCTGGTAGTAGAAATACCTATCATCTGAAGAAATGGCACACAAAAATGTAACCTTTGAGTTGCCACCAAGTGTATCCTGCAATAGATGTGTCAGACAGGACTCCACATATGAGACTTTGTGATCTTTTCCAGAACTTGTGACATCTGCAAGAATATTGACCAGCTTCCTGTGTTCATCCAAAAGAAGAAACTACATGGCTCGGAATCATCATTCAACATTTAAAGTGTGATGTGGAATGCATAAATGCCTATTGAAAGGCGTATGCCTATAGAGAGATGTATGGCTACTTAGAAATGTCTGGGCACCCTAAAATTGGTCTGTGCGCTCATCAGAGATAAATGAGAGCAAGTAACCTATTGATATGACTAGGCACTACCAAGTTGGTTCATTCAGTGGAGCAGAAAAGGAAGATTATACACTGGCTTTCTAAACAAGTATTCAGCGAAATCCAGATATAATTTTGATGTTAATGCTAATTTTAGAAACATCTATCATATAAGCAGATCACACTAAGTATCAACCATGACATCGCGCAAGCAAAAAGAAATGCATTTACAACTAAATGATTAAATCAATTGGCAACTATATACCCAAGCCTTGCGAGTGACTTCTTAACATGTCTTGCTTCTTTAATGCCATGCTTGCCAGCACCATCGAGCTCATCCCAATCTGATCCGGCAAGATCAACAAGGCTGATTCTGCTAGATTTTGAACTGGTAAAGCAGGTTGCCGACTGTCCCTATAGCATTAAAGGAGTGGTGTTACATTTTCAACAGTTATGTGGCATGTCTTTAAGCTTAATCATTTCTCACATGAAGAGTTATTCATCTTTGTTTGCATTGTGACTTTTTCCCAATATGTAGTTCCTAGTCAGAGTTCAATTGTGGCAGAGGCCAGAAATATAATCCACTCTTAATAAAAGTATAACAACTTTTCAGAGAAAGAAAATACTTGATAAGAGTAGATTACCTTGCACCAAGATTCAATTATGCAAGTAAATATGACATGAGAACGTGAGCTTTTGGAGTTCATACTGGTCGCACCAACTTTTCTATTTGAAAGACCCTGTGACATAAATAAAAGTAACAAAAAGAAAGCTAATCAATAGCTAGAATGCTAAGCAAAAAACTACACTAACTAGCTGTTGGTGGTGCTATTTAATTGTTGCTTTCTTTTGTCACCTTGAGATATTGGGTCTTGTCTGTGCTGCATCTTTAGTGCAGCTATTCCATACAGTTTTTTTGTCTTAATTTCTTCGTTTCTTTTTCTTTTTCAGGGCCCTAAGCCCTGTTTCCTCTCTTGTAGAAAAGAGGGAGAGTAGAATTTGCAATTGTAGGTGTTATCAATATGCACTCATTCTTGATATCTAGTGGTCGCTATCTTATTTAATGGTGTTTTCTTCTTTTACGGTCTGAAACTGATACCTATTGGGTGCTTTCTTGAGATATTGATGTTTTCTTCTTTAACAGTGAAGTACAATTCAAATAAAATGAATTTTTGATAGAAAATCTTCCAACTATTTAAATAAAAACCTACAACACTGATCTTAAATTAAAAAATTCTATAAATTGTCCAACATTGGCTTGTTAATTTTTGTAGCAACTTGGTGAGCTCAAAAAGGAGTTTCAAAATCATGAAATTTGAATCCTAGAAAGTTTGAATGCCCAAGATCATGTTTAACAGTGTCGATAATCGAATTGGATGGCCTATCACTGAAAACTCATAGTAAATATGGAGGAATAACAATGGGTTTAGTGATTCGAGTGATCTACCATAGTTGGCATTGTAAAGGGATTTCTCAGGTATGTATGGTCATCAACAAACTAAAGAAAATGTCAATAAGAAAGGCTTCTTTATGTATTATAGAACAATGTTATGTGCAGGCAGAGCAATTGCTGTAAAGTCTTATCTTTCGAAGTACAAAGCATTAAATGCTTTCGTAAGCTAATTTCTCTGAGCATTTGAGAAACCTCAAGTTGAAGTTCATCAACAAATAATATATTCTATATGGGGAAAACGATTCTAGGCTAAAATGCTATCCATCATCAGTTCATGTCCACCAAGAGCTTGTGCAAAATGGTCTTTAAGTACCTTAAGTAAAATCTGAACAACATCCTCCACTGTTGTGACGTACTCATCAGTCAGATTCTCGATATGAACACCAATCCTTGAATCATCCCTTATCTACAAATAAGAGAACCACCTACACTATTAAGCAAAATGCGCGGAGTTGATTTTTTTTTCAGACACGAACATAAAGACTTAAAAATGCTATACCTGAAGATTCCTTTGAGTTGGATCCATCAGGTCATTGATCTGTTCGTTATATATCTACAGATGGACAACACAAACCAAATAAGACCAAAGATAACGGACTCAATTGCTAGTCCAGCAAGAGAGTCATATATATATATATATATATATATAGAGAGAGAGAGAGAGAGAGAGAGAGAGAGAGAGAGAGAGAGAGAGATCTCAGATTTTCTAATACGACAGGATCACCTCAAGAAAGGAGCACCGACATTGAAAACTTATTTGCTTTTCTTCTGAACTCTCCTGCCTCTGCATAGGAAAATTCTTTATGAAATTAGGATGAAACTCGAAATAGCTAACAATGGTTACATGTGGAGCCAGAGATAGTCTCCAATGGCTAGAGATATTGAAAACTAAAATGAGAAGAAATATAGGCTTCTTTGCAAGCTAGTGCATGCCATGAAGATGACCACCTCCGGTAATCATAACAACAGCAGTTTTCAAAATTCAAATGACAAGAACAAACCCGTTGAATCTCAGAAAATAGCCTCCGGAAGATACGAGGCACAATACCCTGGTTGCTATCAATGGAGTGGCTGTCAACCATGGCACTAGGAGGACCCCACATAGTGTAGGTTTTCCCACTCCCGGTCTATCAGCAATGAAAACAATATTATAATCATGAAATCATGATCAAACTAAAGAAGTTCAAGAAAAAAATGATGAATAAATGAAATCAGAGCTGAATAATGAACAGTACCTGGCCATAAGATACTATGGAAGTGTTAAAACCAGCCAAAGAATTCTCCACCAAAGGTTCACCCACCAACTTGAAGACATCATCCTGAACATGAGTGATTTGGTATGTAGAGTAACTGATCAAATAGTCGCCACAAAACAGAGCATTAGAAATTAAATGAAAAGGCATGAAAAAATGAAGCATTCTACCTGAGTAGACTCTGGACCAAGAACAGTGTGGAACGTAAACGTACGATCACCAATTGCTAAGGAATCAGGGGAAACCTTCTGCACAATTCGACTATTTTCTTTCTCCTGACAATTTGGCGGCCTTATTCTCATGACAACCTACAGCAGCATCAAACAATTTTCACGGAATTAGGGGAGACCTTATGCACAATTCGACTATTTTCTTTCTCCTAACAATTCGGGGGCCTTATTCTCACAACAACCGGCAGAATCATCAAAAGGAAGAGCACAAATGAAATCCCAAAGTACAGTGAAGGCTCTGTTTGGCAGAGCGTTTCACATGACGTGTGTGCTGCGGAATGCCTCCCCTCATTGGACGGTATTGTTTGGTGAGACACAGAACTTCCATTTCGTTAAACACCTTTTCAGTTAGTTGAGGGATAAATTGGCTTAATTTCTGTTTCCAGTTATGTCTGTGAAAAGGGTCGAGCGCAGGTGGGGGAATCTAAGCAAGATGCTTTCAAATAAGCAGTGCTGTGCAAAGTAGCACCACGCTGCAAAGTGAGCAAACTCAACCCCCAAAAGAGCCCGAAGTCTAAAATGAGAAGTTCTCCCGTAGTAAAAATCATTAGTTGCCCACAGATTCATTTTTTTTAAAAAAATAAAAATATTTTTTCTGGAGGATGCATCGTTTATTTAGGTATGACAGGGCAAAAGGGAGATAAGACTGGGGCTAAGAAATGAACATTAAGGCTACAAAAAAAGACAGCATTCTGATCCTCCTGAGTTTTAAACTCTGGAGACCAGTGGAAATCGTGTATGGAGTTGGAAAAGAGAAAGTAATGACAGTTCAGAGAGATCGAGGATACTGAAGTTTAATCCCGCGAATGTTTGGTTGGGGAAATTATTTCCTGAGGAGGAGTTAGGTTGGGGTGAAAGCAAAAGAGGGACCTTAACAGCAGGATCGGGACGATCGGCGGGCGCATCCCCAGCAAGCGCCTCGTCCGATCTAGTGGCCTGTATCTGTCTGGGCGGAAGAGCCGATGTAGCCTTCTTCTTTGAAGGCGAGGGCGAGGGCGAGGGCGAGGGCGAGGGCGAGGCGATCTGGACATTGGGATGGACGGGAGGCGTGTTCTCCTGCTCGGATCGGGGCGCCGAATTTATCTTGCGAGCGGAGGCCGACGCAGGAAGAAGAGAAGAGAACGATCTGGAAGAGGCGGGCTTCAGGGTTCTGAGGATCTCCATCGCAACTGGAAGAAGAACGGATGCAGGCCGGTGATGGGGACGGAGGGACGGAGGAGCGACTAGCGTTATCTTGGAAAAGGGAATGAGGCGGGGGTGGTGCTGGGGCGGGGAGGATCAGGATTTACGAAGAGGGGCGCGGCCCCAAACGGAATTCAAAAACTGGGAGGCATCAGGTACAATGACCCGCCGGATCTGAGGACGAGGGCCGAAGACTGCTGCACGCGCGTCAACGTCGGCCGAGAAAACTTGACACGTAGTTGGAACTTTCCCTTCGGTTCCGGTCCGCCGGAGGAGCATCGGATTCGCGTATTCTCTTTCACAAGTAGCCGTTGAGGGCCTTGAGGCTGTGTGGGGCTCGCGACCTAAATAATATTCCATTCGTGCCAGGTTTGAACTTTGAATTACCGCTCCACGGGATCTCTCTACCTCTGCCTTTTTAATTTTTTGCAATCGAAAGTTTCCTAATTATTTTGATTTCTTTCTTTTATAATATATAGTATATATAATATATATATAATTATACTAGAAACTGGATGGATAATTTGATCGAGATACATAATGAATAAATGTTTGAGATAAATTACCATTTTTTTTATTCGAAATCAAAATGATTGTTCAAATGCCAAAAATAAAGCTACATCCTACATAGTGAGTAGAGTTAAGAATGGGCCGGGTCTGCGCATGTGACTCAACAAATACCTATATAGACCCACCTCGTACTCGGCACAGAGATTGGCCGGTGGCCCATTTTCATCTGTGGCAAATTACTAGTCTTGTTAATTTAAACTATTCCCGCTTGCGGAAATATGAGAGGTGGAATTAATGTCGTATTATTGTTGGACTTGAACATACCAGAGCAAAATGTGAACTTTTATTCTATATCACTCTGCTCTGTTGAAATGTACGAACTTTTTGTTCCTAATTTCTTCGACTTTTATCCAAGGGGGAGGATGATGACATCACAGGGAAAGTAAGATCTTGATCAGGTTGCCGGAAGGGTCACTGTTGCTCCTTGATACTATAACTTGTTGGTGTTCTTGCCATGTTTTGACCTTGAAGCTGCTTAATGACTTCGCGTCATATTTGGTATCGGGATTTTCCATTAGAGTGCTTAACAGTCTACAGTCTATTATTTCTTATTTAAATTAGTTAGTTTTGTTATTTTGTGATCAAAACATTTTCTATGCTAATTTGCTATCCTTATTCCGGGTGGACATGGAGGTTGTCGTCATCGTATTACAAATTTTCGGGACGCTCACAGGGTTCTCACAGCGCAATTTGCTATTTGTGTATTCACGCACGACTATCGCATGCGAGGAAAATGTGACGCTGTCTTGTGCTCAGCCAGTTCATATTGGGCTGGGCCCGTAGGCCCTTTTCTAACGGGGCTCTCAACTCAACTCATCAAGGTTATTTGAGCTGGTTAAGTTAAAGTTCATTAAATTCAATGGCTTTAATAACTTTTAGCCGCTAATTATGTAATTTTTATTTGATGATTGAAGTCCTTAAATTTAATGGGGTCACCATAAATTTAATGAAGTCTATATTTTAATTGGCTAAAACTCTCATATGAAACAGAATGGGAAGCTAAGAGAGCTGGCGAGGGCCAATCTCATAATGACCACACATTTTTCATCCTGCTCACAACGCCGGGGCATGAATAGCGATGCAAACGGGACGAGTCTCGGGGCGGGAGCCCGCTCCGACTAGCAAAATTTTGCTCCGCCTCCCGCCCCGAATTCGTAACGGGTTGAAAAGTACATCCCATAATCCGCCCCGCCTCGTAACCCGCCTCCCGCCGGCGTCCCGAATTCGCCGCGCCAACTAATATATTTTATAAAATTATAATATTATTAATATTTTATAAATTATAAATTAATAATTTTTAATAATATTATATATATAATTTAATAATATCAATTATAAAAATAAAAAATATCAATCATAATTCAAAACAAAATTCAAAAATTTTAAATAAATTAGAAATGAGATTGCAAACTTATTTGTATTTTGAATTTTTTTATAAATACATTATTTTTTAAAAAATATTTTTTAAAAATATAAATAATTTTCGAGACGGATTCGGGGCGGGTCAAAATTTCTCCTATTTTCTGCCCCAAATCTGTCTCGGATCGTACAACCCGGAACTGTTTGCATCCCTAGGCATGAATACAGAAAAAACTCTTCTGCCAACTGGGGGAAGTTTTAAAATCCAGAAAGTATAGAAAATAAATTAGAATATCTTAAGCCAACGTGGAAGGTGATGGCAGAGGTTGGGTTCAGAGTTTTGATAGCCAAAAGGTTGATCTTGCTAAGAATTAATGAGTCGTCTAGTTATTTCTAAAAGAGTGTACGGTCTAAACAGGAATTGTACATCTTACACTTCATCATCGTAGAGTTTAAATTTTTTTAATATATAATATAAAAAAAAAATCTTGACAAGAGAAAAGCTAATTATTGGTTTTTCCATCAAAGTGTGTAAAATCTACACTTTATCTTGGGTATACAGATAGCCGTGCTATTTTTACAATTGGCATTGTCAACACTGAGAACAACAACAACAACAACAAAAACTTCAAAAACCCCCGTATAGTTTCATACTTTTTATTTTAGTACCCTTTGGTTTAAAGTGTATCAAGTTAGTACTCTGTGGTTTCTCACTTTATCACTTTAGTACCTTGTGGTTTAAAGTGTATCAAGTTAGCACTGTATAATTTTATTTTTGCATCAAGTTAGTATTCTGTGGTTTTATTTTTGTATCAAGTTAGTACCTTGTGGTTTTTAAACCACAGGATACTAAAGTGATAAAGTACGAAACCACAGGGTACTAAACTGATAAAGTGCGAAACCACAGGGTATTAATTTGATACACTTTAAACCACAGGATACTAAAGTGAAAACAATATACTAAAGTGAAAAAGTGCAAAACCACAGGATACTAACTTGATACACTTTAAACCACAGGGCACTCAAGTGAGAAAAAGTGAAACCACGTGGGGGTATTTAAAGTTTTCCCGAACAAAAAAAAGTTCGCTCATGGGCTCATCAGTTTGTTCATATTGGGCCCGGCCCAATAGCGCGGCTAGAACGGGAAACCGAAAAACCCCGTAACGCCACTCCGAGAAATCGCAACCTCTTCCCCGTTTGTAGCCGGCAGAAACGGTCGACAGACTGCGAAATCCGCTTTGACCGCTTCTCCCTACTTACACACGCACGGACAACACCACCATCACCACCACCACACTAACCCCCCCCCCCCCCCCTCACTCTTTAGGAGGCACTCAACACGAACACAAACGCAAACACAACACAACGCAACACAAGTGTGAGAGAGATGTAAAGAGAGAGTGGAGTGTGCGAGAGAGCGGGGGACAAGAAGAAACAAAGGGAAGGTTTGCAGCAAGAATCCTTACTGATTTTCTTTTCTGTCTATAGAAGGGGAGAAAGAAAAAAACCAAAAAAACCAAAAGAAAAAAGAAAACAGTTTATTCTCTTTCTTCCATTTCTGCAGTTCTGGGAAGGAATGCTTTTCTCTTATTTTTATTTTCGCTAGACCTCTTTTGCAATGACCGGATAGGGATTGCTCTACCTCCACCAATTTATGGTTTTGGGCGTGGCCTTGATATAGGCATTAATGATTTTTGTATTGTTCTATAATGTGCTCGCCTGTTCTGGGCGTAAATCTCTTACTGTCTTGGTATGTCCCTGAATAATCACTTATTGCAATTCTTCTATACCACAGTTTTAGAAAATGTAGGAAGCACATTGGGCAGATGTAAGTTATCTCTGTATGCATCTACTCTTAAAGCCTCCATTTTTTTGGTCCGCCTTGCTTCAAATATCAATACCTGGGCCCTCTGTTTCTACTTTTAAGTTAAAATTGATGTTTCATGAATCATCATAAAAGTTCTCTGCGGTGACCATCTATACTGACTCTTCTTTGTATATTATGGGCTACAATGGCCATGCGCAGGTACTGTGACGCTGTAAATGGATTTCTCTGAACTGACGAAGGTTATACTCAACAGAATTAAGAATGTGGAGTCCGAGAATGCTATAAAGATTCTAGGATGTATATTTCTGACTACTCCAGATGAGGAAAGAATGATTCAGTTAGCCCTTGGGCCCGACGAGGATTTCCTTTCTGTTGTTAATGAAGCAACGATGACGCTAAAGATATTCTTATCTTCCAAGGTCCCAGCTTTTCCGGCTGAGTCTGTGACCGATTACGGCATTGGCCGCCAATTAGTTTCTTTTTCTAATAGTATTGGGCAACGCTATTTATCTACTCCAACTGTATCAGCAGGGGTTCAGGCCCCCCCTCCTAATCAGTTTGGCCCTAATTTGTACTCAGACTCTATTAGTAGTGACGAATCCAATCTTCCTAGCCACGCTCAATTCTTGAGCTTGGAGGATCATGAGTTCAGTGCCGTGCACACAGTGGGGCACGACACATTTGGCAGTAATCATTACCACCAAGAAGACGGTCTCGGTAGTTGCAGCCCTACTTCCAGGACTAGCAGGAGAACGGTGAGCCTAGGTGAATTACCTTTCAAGCCTTGCCATTATTTTCACAAAGGATACTGTAAGCACGGCGCCAGCTGCAGCTATTATCATGGCCATCTCTCTCTAAATGACTATTCTTTGATGAGTAGCAGCTCAAACATGAATGAGATGACCATTGAAGACCAAGACATCTTACCTGGCTCACTTGAGAAGCTAGAAATGGAACTTGCGGAGCTCCTGAAGGAGAGGAAGGGAATCCCTGTTTCAATTGCTTCACTGCCCATGCTTTACTTGGCAAAGTATGGTAGAACTCTGCAGGCAGAAGGATACCTAACAGAAAGCCAAAGACACGGAAAGGCTGGTTTCAGCTTGACGAAGTTGCTGGCCCGCTTAAATAAAAGTATATGGCTCATAGATAGGTACTTTTGCATTGTTCCTGATCTTCTACTTATATTTTTTAATTTAGTTTTCAGACATGTTCTATATTCTTATCATATATAGGTGAAACATTTTGTTTTATAACAATGTCTATTAATATTAATAATACTGCAGTAGCGACCATGTATAAAGAGAAGTTGGGCATGCGCACGCACATAAACGTAAATATAAAGAATGGTAGACATTGAATGGTTGACTATCATTTCTTCTACAGGCCTCACGGACAACACTCGGTGATACTAGCAGAAGATGCTCCAAAGTGCATGGAATATAGGAATGATGGAATAAATACTGGAGCAAGCTCGCGTCAGATTTATTTAACTTTCCCTGCAGATAGCACTTTTACTGAGGATGATGTCTCCAACTATTTCAAGTCGGTGACTATTTGATGGTTCTTTATTTATATGTATGATTATCACGGTTTTTTTTGCTTTCCTCATTTCATGCCCATTTTTTCTTTTTTCAGGCAGTATGGGCCAGTAAGTGATGTGAGAATTCCTTGTCAAGATAAGCGCATGTTTGGATTTGTAAGCTTTGATCATCCAGAGACTGTAAAGTTAATACTATCAAAGCGAAATCCCCATTATATATCTGGTGCTCGGGTTCTTGTTAAACAGTATAAGGAGAAGTCGAGGATCATCAATAATAGGTAAAGTAATCCTCACCAACATGCCTTTCCTACCTGAATTTTTTTCTGCATTTGCATTAGTTGTGTTCTAGGATTTCTATCTCTTTATCTATCTATCTAAATAAGATTATTCTTTCATTATTTTCAATCAAGTTGGAGCTCAATAAGTTCAGCAAATTACTAATATCATTTCACTTCCAAAAAAAAAAAAAAGAGTCATCATCACTACCGCAGGCGCGAAGCAAACATTAAGTTGCAGTTTTCTAAAATGGCTACATGAAGCTTCCTAACTAAGCTTTGTCAAGGTGTATGTCCTAATTTTGGTTAGTCTAAGGCAGCAATTCTGGGGTTAAAAATTGGAGTTGGACAGTATTTTGTGGCATTACAAGATTTCTAGTTTGATCTGTTATGTTTACTTCTATGTTCAGATTAAGCTGGAATTGTTGTTTGGGCTAGTTCAATAGATGTATCCAAACAAAAGCTAGTAGGTCGGATTGCAATTTGGAAAAACTAATGGGTTTTAATGGTTCTAAAGTCTGAACAATAACATGAAGTGCCATTTCTATATTGTATGCTTTCTTGGATTCTTACTTGAATTCCTATTTGCTAAACGTCAGATACAAATTTATTTGCTTTCATATTTTATTAGATTATTAGATTAAATGCTATAAGATTGTCGTTCTTTTTCAGCATCATTTATATGTTTTGTTTAATCTGTTGATTGTCTTGAAAAGTTTTGCTCTACAGCTGGACACATTAATTGCATTATAGTTCACAGTCCGGAAGTCAATTATTTAGAACATTAAATTGTAATCTTCTTTGATTGAAAACTTCAAAGCTATAAAGTTGTTGCTTTATTTGTAGCTATTCTTGCTTTTTACTTTGTTTTCTTCCAAAAAAAAAAAGAACTATTCCTTTTCCAAGCAAATTTTTTATTATTCTTGAGACTTAAGTTTTGCTGTTGGGCAGAAGTTATATGGACAAAATGGAGCCTGCAATGTATCCTTATTACCTTAGAATGGACCCTGTAATGCATGCAAGTGAGTTGGTCTTTATTAGATTCAGATATGGTTTAGTTATTATTATTTTATTTTTTTCCAAATATATGCCTTACATTATTTTTGTGGGGGGGTTGTAGTGCAAAGAGAGTCAGGTAGATCGAGGGTAATCAGGAGGCAACAACTAGAAGAACAAGAAAAGTTGGCTGAACTTGAGCAAAGGAGACTATCGGAACTGAACTTGACCTCCAAGCCGCTTTCTCGACCTTCCTATTTCGTTGGTAGTATGGAAGCTGTAGTAACAGAAGGTCTGCTTTGTAACTTTGTTTTATATAACAACAATTCACTGTTTTCTTGGCCGTGCCCTCTGCAACCTATGGGACATTTTTTTTATGTTTATTTAGATGGAATCAAATTTTCTATGACAGATCATTTCAGTAATGCTCTTGATGCCTCAAATAATGTGAGTCCAAATAATAATAAATCCAGACACTGTAGCAACAGTCATGGCGACCAAGAGAGGTACAGTTTTCAGAATAAGCTAGATGTTGTTTGCACATTTTGAAAGTTATTCTTATTGCTGAAAAGTGGTAATGCATTGAAAGACAAACTAACAAACATTTTTTTTTTCGCTTTTTTGTGCAGTGGACAAATTGATTTGCCAGATAGCCCCTTTGCATCTCATCCGGTTGGAAGCAGTATCTCAGCTGTCATCTAAAAACAGAACTTTGAGAAGGAAGGCATGGCAGTCCACTTCTGACAGTCTCAGATGTATATGGTTTTCATAGAAATTATTTAGTTGTACACCTAACAGCCAGAGTGAGCAAATGTTTCTCTAGTAAGTTTAACAAGAAAAGGGGGAAGTATATGATAGAACTTGACATAGGAGGTGGTAATAGCTGAAGCAAATATTAGAATTGATGTTCCTAAATAGATACATGAGTGGTTTAATAGTTGGCAAGCGTGCAGAGTTCAGAGGGAAATTATGGTGTGGTAGATTAGTTAACTAAAAAGAGGAAGACGACCAGCGGTCCTCATATAAAGATGAAAGACAGTACTTGCTACTCGGTTGGTTGGTTTGGAAATAAACTCGTGTGTTAGTGGGCATTAAGGTAACAGTGACCATCTCGTGCTATTACAAAGAAAATTTCCCCACGCCACTCTGATGTTTATGAGCAATCAAAATTTATGTGTAATGGTTCTTACACTTCAGTTATCGTTTTCTTTGTGGCTATTGATTGGACGGATCTCTTTGCTTGTCCGCTCAAAACTCTCCATAACTCTTTCTGGCCAAAATCTAAGATAGTGTGCTGTGTGCAAGTATTTGTGTACAAGGTGTGTGGCGTTTACATTTCTGTATTTTTCTACTTCATGTCTCTTGATTGCTTGTCATTTCGATTTTGGTTTGTTTTCCCGGTGAAAATGTAATAACAAGATAAGAGCAGCTTGCTTCAGTGTGATATGACTGTTGCCCGCTTGGCGGAAGGAACGATCTTGCATAAGTTGTCCCTTTATAGCAAAATATATTGCACGCAATGGAACAAGTGATTCACGTTTTAGAACACGGATATAGTTGCCCTCAGTTCTATTGAGTGACTACCGTCAACTATTATGTCAGCATAAATCTGCATTTCTGGCCGCCTGTCGTCAGGAGAGCTTGTTACATGATGGAGGCATTTATAAGAAACTGCGTACCGTACACAATGGACTTTAGTATCAAGCTTTGCCTTTAGATGCTGCAGTGTATGCCATAGATTTGCTGTATTGCTTTCTGCCAAGATTTGTTGGGTGTTCTTTGAGTAATTAATCGTCATTCCTTGTTGATATACTGCAACCCTTTGTTCCTGTTTGTGATAGAAACACTGTCGCCATGCAGGTTTCTCTAACAAATTTATTTAAAACCTTTCGTATGGACTGCCTGAGTAATGGCTACTTTTTTTTTTTTTTTTCTGTTTTTTTTCGGTAGTGAAGTTATAGTGAAAGCTAGGCTGAGTAGAGGTCTGGTAAAAGCTGTAATGAAGAGGTGCTTCTTATGCTGCTCCGGCCGAGCGCCACCACAGTAGCAGCGGCGTCACTCTTGCGCATCGCAACTAATCTTTTATTACCTACAACATCAGTCGATGCACATAAGGCGTTTTCTCTTTATTAGAAGAAGATAAGGCATCGTCCTTTTCTTTTTTTTTTCTTTTTTTTTTTTTTTCCCCGTATGACGAGAAGTGGGAAATATCTCGACATCCGGAATCAGGCCCTCGGCAGCCAGGAGATCTTCGCTCGGTGCACGTGGCAACTGGCGGTTGGTTGCGGCCTGGAGAATCAGCTGGGGGAAATCTAGGCGCGGATGGAGAGCCAATAAGGTGGCGCGGACGTGGCAGCATCCTCATCCGCAACCATCCCGCTCCCCATGCTATTAATACCCGCTACCGCCACCGTCCATCAGGAAACCAAATCAATCGCCTCCTCCTCCTCCTCCTCCTCCAGTCCTCCTCCGGGGGAAAAAAAGAAAAAAAGAAAAAAAAAAAAAGGAAAAGAAAGAAGGGAAACAATCAGAGATGGCGACGTCAGCAGTGCAGAGGTCCGCATTCGCCGGGCAGAGAGCGCTGAAGCCGCGGGATGAGCTCGTCCGCAAGGTCGGCGTCTCGGAGGGCCGCGTCTCCATGCGCAGGACTGTCAAGAGCGCCCCCGGGAGCATCTGGTCAGTACTAGTATAAGGATGCACACAAATCAGGTGTACTTAATTAATTAATTAATTAATTAATTAATTGGTCACATCCATATTATAATTAACAAAGAATAAGAAGAATAAGGAGGAGGAGAAGAAGAAGAATGAGTGAGTGAGTGAGTGACTGGTTCTGATTCTGATTCTGATTCTGATTTCGTAATTAATTCCACCACCAACAACAAGAACAGGTACGGCCCCGACCGTCCCAAGTACCTGGGCCCCTTCTCGGAGCAGACGCCGTCGTACCTGACCGGGGAGTTCCCGGGCGACTACGGGTGGGACACGGCGGGGCTGTCGGCGGACCCGGAGACGTTCGCGAAGAACCGGGAGCTGGAGGTGATCCACTGCCGGTGGGCGATGCTGGGGGCGCTGGGGTGCGTGTTCCCGGAGATCCTGGCGAGGAACGGGGTGAAGTTCGGGGAGGCGGTGTGGTTCAAGGCCGGGGAGCAGATATTCTCGGAGGGGGGCCTGGACTACCTGGGCAACCCCAACCTCATCCACGCGCAGAGCATCCTCGCCATCTGGGCCTGCCAGGTCGTCCTCATGGGCTTCGTCGAGGGCTACCGCGTCGGCGGCGGGCCCCTCGGCGAGGGCCTCGACCCCATCTACCCGGGGGGCGCCTTCGACCCCCTCGGCCTCGCCGACGACCCCGACGCCTTCGCCGAGCTCAAGGTCAAGGAGATCAAGGACGGCCGCCTCGCCATGTTCTCCATGTTCGGATTCTTCGTCCAGGCCATCGTCACCGGCAAGGGCCCCATCGAGAACCTCTTCGACCACCTCGCCGACCCCACCGCCAACAACGCCTGGGCCTACGCCACCAACTTCGTCCCGGGCAAGTGAAACAACTCCACAAGTCTATTTTGCAGCAGCTGCTGCTGCAAATGATACCAGTAACGTACATGCGCCGTCCGACCCCGACCCGAGAGAAAAGACTAGTCCTCCTCCTCCTCCTCCTCCTCCTCCCCTTGTTCTCTGTTCCTCCTCCTCTCTTCCTCCTCTCTCTGTTCACTGTTCTTGTGTGCAAGTGTAGCACTACTACCGATTAATTAATTATTAATGTTAATAAATTAATGTTAATGAAGTGCGCTTAAATTCGTTTCTTCTGCATGTTTTCGGAAGCGGAAGACTGCCTGCGTTCGGTCAGTAATTGCCGATCGTTACAATTCACTCACAAACTCCGCTTGCTAGCCCTCTTATAGTGTCAAAAGGCTCGCTTCAAGTCCAGCGCACAAAGCCCAGAGGCAACGCAGTAAGCGATGTCCTAAATTAACTATCTCCCGCACTGAATATCTGGTCTGCATAAGGCTGTTATTCTTGAGAGGAAAGGAGAGAGGACACGGTAGAAATAAGGGACCGAAAAGAAAAGAAAAAAAAAAAAAAAATCCTATGCGCGGTCAATTGAATTTTAGCCGCGATGGCAAGAAGCTTAGCTATAAAAAGCAGCTGCTCACCAGATTATCTCCAGTTTAACATTCTTACCAAGATAGTACTTAAGAACCCTGCTTGCCAAGACGTAAGATTGTTTATCCTTTTATAATTTGAAGCTGGACAAAGCTCATATAATGTAAGCTAATTCATCTTTAGCAACAAGTTGCGCATTCAGATCTTAATCTTGAAGAGTTCTTTTTAGCTAAACCAAACTTTAAGCTATAAGAGGTTTTTTGGGTCAATTTAAGCTTATCGAGGCTCTGCAGGTCTGTCGTTGGTTTCGGCTCTACCATAGGTCTTGTCCATTTTGCTGGTGTTGCTGTTGACTATGCCTATCTCTGAAAATAGATGACAACAGAAGCTAAACAGTAAAACTTGTAGTACTTATATATTAATGTAAATTATGAGATAGTAATTTTTACGTATAACAGTGAGAACTAGTTACTTTTGCCCACATTCTACTCTTCCCTACTTCTCAATGTGGACATGACATTGCTATTGTAACAATGAGCCGGTGACTAACTCTTTAGCTCGAAACGTGTCACGAGAAAAGCACACGCAATTTGTGTCGAATTGTGACACAACTCCCCGAATTGCCACATGACTCTAGTACGCAGTGATATCCATTTAAAGACGGGCATGACGGAGATGACTAAACCTGGCGATCAGTTTACCGTTCAGGTCATGGTTGAGGTGAAACCGAGACCTCTCTACGGAGGGAACACAGAGAGGTGTACTGCTTAGTATCTGTTTGTGCTCGCGCCACATGCATATTGAAGGTTGCATTCATATCACTGTACTACATTTTTAATTGCGTGCAGTGAAGGGTTTGAATCATTTACTTGAATGTACATCACTTGACTCACGTATTGGAAGCCACTCAGGGCTACAAATAAAACAGTATAGATTATGTTTCCTATTCCTAGGTTGTGGTTGGTCAAAAAAAGCCATATCGAGGAACTCAAATAAGGTTGTATTAACATAAGGCAATCAACAATGCCACGCCCAAAAATTCTATACACGCCATGTACTAGAGGTCACATCTGCTTCCTAAATCTCGGTCGGCCACAGAATGTCGGAAGTCATAATATCTGTCCCACAATGATGATAATTATGATAATAATAATAATAATAATAATAATAATGTAGAGCAGTACCACACTTATCCAATTGGTTGTGTTTACCTCTGCATGATTAGTTTAAGGCAGCCTCCATTAGTCAGACAGTACAGTACAAACAAGTGGCCAAATCTAGAGGCGTTATCTCTTGAGATTGGCGGAGAGGCATAAAAGAAGCAAAGGAATAGAGGCCGGGTATGGACGGAAAAGGGCCACTAACTTGCTCGTCTTTCGCAGCCCACAATGGCATTGGCGCATCAAAAGCCATTTGCATGCCGCACGCCATTTGCATCCACCCAAGCCAGGACAAAAAAAAGTGGGAACTAGGCTAGTCTAGAAATCAAAAAAAGAAGAGAAGGAAAAAAAAAAAGAAAAAAAAAACAGAAAAAAAGAAATGATGAGAGGAGGAATAAGTTAACCAACCAAAAGTCCCCAGCGTCCACCACGAACCCACCGTTGTCATCTCACGTTTCCCAAGGCAGCCACAGAGGAATAGAAGAGAGAGGGCATAGAAAGATTTGGTGAGATTGTGGACGGGCCGGAGGGGGTGGACCACCGAGCCTACTGGATTTTAGGCTCGGTAGTCAGTCAGTCAGTCAGTCAGTCAGCACAGTAGACTGCTGTCGGGCAATCCAGGCCATCCAAGTCCAAATGAGCGGCCGCTAGGAAAAGCACAAGACGCTAATTGCATCTAACGCTCCGAGCCGACGCAGGGAGCAGGGCGAGGGGGGACACCGGCGCAGCCCTTTATTCCCCCGCTAAAATAACCACCAAGAGCTACGGCCACAAGCCTCGTTTGGACTGTCCCTCCCACCCTTATTCTCCCACGAGCGGCAACTTACTTGTTAGATAGCCACAAAAGTTTCTCCCTCCTCGGACTCGGTACCACACCGGCCGGTCACTCCCATTCCCCCTTCCTCATCTTTCACTCTCCCTCTCTCTCCCTCTCTCTCTCTGTCCACTGTCCACTGTCCACTGTCCACTGTCCCCACTCCCTCTTTTACGTCAAAGGCAGGCGAATCAATCAAACTGCGCAAGACAGTGTAGGATAAAAGCAAGAAGACAAAAATACACCCCTATCCCTTTATTTTCGAATACCCACAGCCACCCTTCGACGGGCAGGCTACCACCACTGCTGCTGTGCGCATGCATTTCTCACACTATATACCTCAGCCCATGCACCTACCTCATTCGGAGGCGGGGCGCCATCTGCGAGAAGGGGCGATGGCGAGGGAGAGCAACGACTCCACCGCCATCCACTCCTCCATCGCCTTGTTGCGAGAGAGGTTCAGACAGCTGCAGAGGATCAAAGAGATGAGAGAAGAAAAGGAGCTACTGCGATTAATAACGCTCGCGAAAGCCGAACAACCGAGACCCCTTGCGAGTACAACTACTCCCTACCACAAGCCCACATGGTTCTTCCACCCTGAATTACTACACCCTTCAAGACCCCTACGCCACCCTACACCCTACCTTCACCTCGACTCTCATGGCGGCAGATACCCAAGCGTCCGCTGCTTTGAGGACAAATCGCTCTCGTGGGCGGATAAGGCCAACATGCATGCACCCACGTATTCCAACGAGGCAGTCGACGTAGACACTTCCCTTCACCTGTAGAAGAAATGTTTGCAATGTCCGTCCACCGGCCTTCCATATGTTCTGCCTTCTTGAGCATTCCGATCTTTTACGGTCACTCAAACCCTTTTTTCGGTCTACGTTTTCTTTTTGTGTGGTGTACCAAGAAATGGAATGGAAAGAGTTGGAGGCGTAGTGTGCTTATTGTCCGGTATTACAACGGTGGTCATCCGTTTTCTCATCAGTAGCATGGCTGGCAGGGTCTTTTAGGTTGCCATGAGCTATTAGTAACTCAGTTGAGCATTCATCTTGCGATTCCTCTGCGGTCTCTCCATCGTCAAGCCAGTCTGGATCGGTCTCCGTCTTCTTCTTCCTTTTGATCACTTTGGTGGAGACCAAACGGTTCGTCCCCTTATTCTCCATGTCTACACATTCACTGCTTATTGGTTTAAACCAAACTTTGTTCACCTTCCTTTCATTAGCTTCCAATATCTGCATGTAAAAGCACACAGCAAATGAGTTGTACGAGAAACCTCAAGAGGGTAGCTCAAGTTAAAACTCGAGTCTCCCGTCAATGCATGATATGTAATTTCTTATCAGAATGTTTCCATGGAATATTTCAACTACCGGATGAAATTCTATATGGAAATGGCATAGCCTTTTATCTACAAAAATGACGTGAAAATAGGACTGCAGCTCGTGGAAATAATAGATAAAATGAGAAAGAGCCTATCAGTTACAGTAGTCTATAACACGGCCAATCAGAGAACAAGAATCCAGTGATTTCACAAAAGAACCGTAGAAACATGCCAAAGCATCATAGTTTAGTACACAAAACAATCAAACAAAGCGGAGTTCAAAACATCTTGATGTATACTCTATAAGATCTATGAAAGTAAGAGATTATTACTGAATCACACGACATGTGTATGCATTTATATATTTACATGTTAGCTGCATCTATAATTATGCAATATCAATTTCTTTGCAGTTAGTCTAATTATACAATATCATGCGAGCGTCAAACAGCTAATAGTGTCGAAAAAACATAGGAATGTGGCACAATAATTGACAAATAAAGCTACAAGACATTACTGGGGCTTGTAACCAAGATTGGTAGCAGAATGTATCCCCCCCTAGAGCTGGGGCCGTGACATTTTGGGCCAGCATAATCAATGGGCCTGGCCAGTTATTTCAAATGGGAGTTCATCTGCTTGATGCCCACCAGTTAAATATTCTTGTTAGGTACAAAAAGTAGAATCAAACTTAATGAGATTTCAAGAATCATCACAACTAGCTTCTTTTTTTTTTTTCTTTTTTTTTTTTTGAGAAAAGGTAGCTTGCTACCGCTTCATTCATTAAGACAACTAGCAATATTGAGTATCACTTCATAGAATGCCTAGAAAAATGTTCGAAGTCAGACATGCTTGTTCTTTATGTATGGTCAGGTGACAATTAAATGAAGCTTCCATGCTTTGCTTAAACAATAAATTTCGTAAGAGAAGCCTAACAATAATTTCATCACAAGTAACACAGTATTTGATCAAATGTAAGAACTACAATAAGATGCTATACAATATGCTGCGGGATATTTATAATTAATTAAATGCTTCTTTCCAAAATTTACCTCCAGTTCAAAAGCTTGATGCTTTTCCTTCTCATCTTGATGATCTGATGCTTGCTCAGCGTATTCAGTATTCTCTTCTTGGTTTGCCTTCTCAAGTACCATTACGATCTTTCCACCTTCCTCTGGTATATATCCAAAAGACTCGCAGACAAAACCAGATACAGTCTCATATTGATGACCCTAGATGAAAGAGTAGATATGTTTAGGCAGGGCTCTAAAAGTGCAAACAAAATTTCTTAACTAGTAGAGCACAATGAAAATGAACGGGTGCCAAAGTATGATAAAATAAAAAACGACTCAAGCTGATATAACAACAGCCAAATTTACTGAAACAAACTTCAACCTGCTGTCAAACAGAGTTCTCCTTCCTCTGAAGGATACGTTTTTAATTTATGCTCTATCTCCTCTCCTCATGACTTTCAAGGTTGAGTCTATCTTTTATCTAATGTAATGCAATAGGAAGCTCATAAGAACAGACTAAACCAGAGGTTTGAGAATCTTACATACTACCGTCTTAGGTGTGCCTATGTACACACTCATCCTTCCAAGTAGAAAATAGATATACTGTGCCCCAAAAGTCCTAATTACCAGAAGTAGATAATTTACATGTATCTTTAATCCCTGGCAACTAATAGGTTTGGCGTCTCTAATCTATATAGGAAAACTAAGAACACAAACGAGAGGGAAAAAAAGGGTTGACTACAAAGAAAATAACTATCTTATAGCATTACAAACCTCTGGTATTTTGATATTCAGCTCTTCGGAAAGCTGATCAATTGATGTATTTGCATCGACATCAAATGTCCCATCCTCCCGCATCACTATATAACCTGTTTTCTTCTGGATCTCCTCCTATACATAATTAAATGAAGAAGAAATTACAAGAGGAAATAAATATATAGTAATAATGGAGAACACTCAAGTATTACTGCTATTATGTCCATCATATCTCTGCTTGCCCACTAAGTAAACTTAAATTGCTGTTTTACTAAAGGTTCCATGCTGATTTTACTTGGCACAAAGTTCCAGAATATGCACTTCGACAAGAAGAATCAAGATATGAGTATACAATCGACCGTCACTAATGAAAGTGGCAAGAGGCTTGATGGCCGGTACTCGAGGTCCCAAGTTTAAAGTCTAGTTGCTTTACATTTTCAGTTAAATTCATTTCTAGAAAACATGAATGGTGCAGGAGCATGCTACCATTCTCTTAAAAATAAATATATATGCATATATGAGTATACAACCTAAGTACATCAGAGCTGCTAGAATGACATTCACCACGTGCTGTGACCCACAGAATAATAAGCATCCACATGTACAAGTAATAATAACTACGCGGACAGCATTAGTTAACACAAACAAGAATGCTAGCAGACATCAACTTTCTACCAACTGCTTGGGAGTATATATTTGACATGCTTGTTTCAGCCTTATGTAGTTTCCATCTTTGAAGTTCTCCATCTGTGGCACTTTTAGATTCTATCTACAGAGGAGGAATAATAAAGACATAAACCAAGAAGATTTCATATGTATTTTACCACATTTTCAACCGCCAGTTCAACAATGAGGTCCATGGCATTTGTAAAAATAAAATGAAAATACAAGCTCGACCAGTTCTAAATGTTCACTGTATGAGGAATGTCCTTATTTCAACTTTGTTTCGTTAACACTGATTCTAACTTCGTTCTTTTTTATCAGCAGACCATAAAGAAAAACCATAAAAATCTTAAAAAGAATGATCACACAAGAAATATGTGGGATGGTGTCCATCAAGCGCACAAATTTCAGAAGGGGAAAGCGACACGTCAACATGAAAAATTTTATATCATGCAAGCCAGAAAATGTAAGTACCACTACACTAATTAAGAGCAAGAAATTTCATGCGTAAAAGATAACAATTGGTTACCAACCATCATTATTGATATTCCACTAGAGTGAAGATGGATGCAAACCAAAATAAAATTTTGATCAGGTGGAAAATGTGAAATCAGCGAAATGAGATACAATCATAAATAATAGTGCCAAATTGTCAAATCAAGTGAGGTTTCAGACGTTATCTCTACCTTTGAGTCATTCTCATCAAATATTTCACCAACAATTTCTTCAACAACATCTTCCAATGTCACAATCTGTTCCACCAGAAGCTCCGCAGGTCAGCGAGAACTGATATCAAACATAACGGGGGTACAAATATACAGAAAATGAGAAATTTTACAGATCATGCAGAGGTAGTGCATTTGGCATGGTAGAACTGTGGGATCAATCAGGACTTAAAATACACATCATGAGATGCAACTGGAGGACGTCAAAATGTTGGAACTTATTTAGACAGAGTTGACTAAGGTTTAAACTTAAAAATTGTTATGCATTCTGAATCATTTTCATGTAATTCTCGAAAGTCAAAAAAAGAAATAAAGAAAGGAGAATGTTTAGGAGTTTGCAATAAGGAGCTGAAAGTCCTAACTATTTAGGAATATCAAAATCTGAGTTGTGTTAAGGTTTTATCTAGGCCAGAAGTCCCTTTTCTGTTTCAAACTCTGCCTTTTGGTAATAATAGGTGAGATGAGAGTATCATTACATCACATGTACATGTCTTTGATTTGGATTCAGTAAATAAGTGTCTATAGGAAGTGGCAAAACTTGTATAACAACAGAAAACTATTAGGCTATCGATCATGGGTTTATGTTTTCTTCAAATATTCTCTTCTCCGAATATTCCCCTAATCCCTTCTGATATCCACTGTGAACTAAATTATTGATATAACACTTCGCTTTCGCAATCTCTAATTAGTTTCGATTTGATCTTTATCTCAGAGCACCTCTAGCATCACCCATCATTTCCCAGCTTACATTAAAAAGCCAATAACAAGTAAAGACAGCATTGGCTCCTCTCATACTACAAAACTTAAACAGATAAAACGGCTTTTCAACAGGATTTTTAACTAAGCTTGGCTTTGGAATTAAATCGATCTAAGGTTATGAGTCACTGAGCTAGAAAATCAAGTTTCGAATAGCATGCAAGTCTTCCCAAGACTTTGATTGAAGGATATTGAAATAATTTTGAAACATTTATGTCCAGACACGAGAAGACTTGCTACATAATTTCTTAAAAAGCACCTGCAAATGTCTCCAGAAGAAGATACGCATACTCAATTGGTGCAAGGATGTTACATTATTAAGTCAGATATCATATAATACACCTCAGTAAGGTCAGAGGTTTCAAGTGTCTCCGTGATATTTGTAGAATTCAGAAGTGGAGAAACATGACGACCAACAAAGCACCACATATAATGTGTGATGCTCGAGAAAAAATTGAAATGAAGCTGCATAAGTGAAAAGCATGTCAATAAACATGAAGCAGATCAACAGTCAATTAAATACAAAGAGAAGAAAATGTAAACACAATGGTTCTCATGTATAAGGTTCCCAATTATGGGTGATTTTGCATTTAAATAGCAATGCCTAAGAATTTGGTTTGGCAAAATTAAGATGGATATATACATACACCAACAGTTCCACCATATTCATTCAGGACAACAGCCATGTGAACCTGCCTGATGCGAAACTCTCTCAGAAGGTTCCAGACAGACATTGAATCTGCAAGTTATTTGATAGAAAAGTTCCATTCTCATTCTTTATCCATCGACTTAATATAGGAGAAGAAAACCACAGCATAAGAAAAAAATATTGCAGATGTATAGGTAAGAAGGAACCAATAAGATTTTAGAAATTAAAGGGTCAAAAAAGGCACAATTCTCACTTATTATTCTGTACAAATAAATGTTAAATCATTAGCTACAGATATCAGCAGTTAGTTCAGTGAATCATCCACAAAACTCAAAAGGAACAATCTGTGGACTTAAATTACCTGGCACAAAGTATGTTGGCTTGTGTGCAATCTCTTTCACAGTGACTTCTTTTAACTTCTCGACCTTCAAAAGTTAATAAACAATTAGTTACCCAAAATAATAATAATATAAATGAATTCTAGTATAAAACAAGTAAATGAAAAAAAAACTGCAAGTTAGAATAAACCTTTTCAACAAATTCAAGCATGTCCATTGCATATGCAATTCCAACTATATTATCAATCCGTTCCTCAAACACAGGTACTCTAGAAACGAACCATGAAATTATAAGGATAAGACATAAAATCAAATGTGATTGACAGCAGAATCATACAAAAAGTACCTGGAGTACTGATGAGTTTCCCACAAGTTTTGGAAATCAATCAGTGTTGCACTAGCATCAATTGCAACTACATCCACCAAAGGCGTCATTACTTCCCTCACATGTGTATCTTTAATCTCCAGCACATTTTCAATCATGTCCTGTTGAAAGAGTAAAAGCATTTAAAGTATGACTAGCCACAGTTCACTATGAAATGTAACATGTAGACTACATGCAAAAGACATGCATATAAATCATAATATAATAAATGAAAGTTGTCAGAAATCCGACCGCTGCCATCTATAGAGTGCACAAGAACAAGAATAGAGCCTTTATTTATTTAAATTGACTAAAAGATTCCACCAACCATCTATATTTATAGCATTGTACCCAAATAACTAGAGTCCACTCATCTCAAAGACCGAAAGAGTAGTTATAAACACAGTTATAGATGAAAATAAATGCAATGTCTGTGAAAACCATTAAAGCAGAAGCAAGACTAACATATGAATTCAGTCTCCTATTTCTATGAAGAGAGGATCTGGAACCTAAACAGTGTAAGTAGATAGGATAGAATATGCTAGTACAGTTTTTCACCTGTTCTTCTTCTTCTATTGCCCCACTCAGCTCTGCTCCTCGTAACATCAATTTTAGTTCATCTTCAGTGACATATGGTTCACTACACGGACAAACAGGAATATTAAAGGATATAATAGATGAGATTTGCTCTACATCTTCCTATTTACAATCTGCCCATCCAGATAGGTAGTTTTAGAACCCTTTAGTACCCTGCATTGTGAAGTTTTATATAACAAGCAGAAATGGATTAAAAGAACACATGTTAGAGTTTATCATTAATAGTATAGTATTATCTTACAATTTGAAATAAAGAACCAGGTAATGTACTTGTGTACTGTACAGTGAATGTGGTAAACAAGCCAAAAGAGTACTGTACAATTTTCTCAGGATGGTGTTAAGAGCAGTTCACTTTTGTATACTAACACCAGCGTAAATGTATATTAAATAGTGGCATGTGATTTCATGTCGCCCGAATGAGTTAGAAATTGCATTCTGATGTCTATCAAAATGCCTTAAATCCTAACTCTCCCCTACATGAACATATTCCCTCTAGAACAGTGTTTGTCTATGACCTGTAAAGTAACAATTAATTCCCTACTTAATCATCAAAGAAAAATACAGGCGTGCTATAGAAGTATTGTATAGAATGACTGCAAGAAGAACATAGGCATTTAAGAAGAAGATCAATATAAAATGCAATCAAATATAGTCTAATTTCTCAAGATATCAGAAGTTCACTAGTTAGTATTACCAAGGATTTAAGTGCCGTGGCACGGGATCGTGCCAAAAACTTGCTGGTACGGTACGGCACAGTGCGTGCCGGGCCGGGCCGATGCGTGCCGGTCATAAAAAAATTCATGTGCGCCGACACATAATTCCATGAAATATTTATTTTCTTTGGCAACAAAATGTTCTAACTATTTATCATGTATTTTTATCAAATCTTTTGAATTTTATTCAAAAAATTACTTACAAATTTAAAAAATAGAGGATTTTGAACTGCGCCATCGGCACGAGGGTTGTATCGTGCCGGTATCTTGTTGGCACGGTACGGCACGGTAGATACGGCCCGTGCCGATAGGCACTCAAAATCCTTGAGTATTACCACAAAGTGGGAAAAAGATGTAATAAGGAAAACAACTATAATTTCAGTCAGGCTGTTGAACTTGCGACCTACCTTCTACCTTTTAGACCCAGCATCTTCAGCATTCCCATTGACAGGAAAGTGACAACTCTCCCAACAGGATACAGTACCACCGAAAGCCATGCAACCGGCCTGACCTAATTGTATCAGATGCAATACTTTAGAAACCGTAAGAAACAAAATATATAACAGCATAGTTTCACTTCTCACATAGGTTAGTCTCACCTTACAACAAATCGAGCAACTTCTGTAGCATTGTGAACAGCTACACTTTTTGGTGTAATTTCCGTTAGGAGTAAAATAGCAACCTGATAAATTTAGATGGAAAAAAAAAAAAAAAAATTAGCTGTCCTGCAGGGGTGCTCTCAGAACCACTTGACATAGCAATAGAGCTTTTATTAGCAGCACGTTAAATAAACGAATTGTAATTAGCATAACTCTCCAAAATCATATTTGTCAAGAGATCTTTCCTTTCCTAGTGTGTAGTCTCAAAATCATCTTTCCAATGTCTAAGGGCCCTTAGAGATAGTAGAATAATAAAACATTATACTGCAAGTCCATGAGATTTTTCTGAACAGTGAACATTGAAATTATGAGTGTAGTACAGTATTAGCGGAATCGCATAGTATACAAATATAAATAAAAGAACTCATACAGTGCAGTTAGATATCAAAGCTACAATACGTTAATCAGACATGGGGACAGTTGATATATAAATCTAAATTCCATTACAAGAAGAGATAAGGCCCTACAGTCATGACACCAGTAGCTGCACTAACACCTGCTTCACCAAAAATAGCTGTTGCTGCTTCTGTGACAAGCGCTGTCGCAGCAATATTGACCACACTGAGGATAGATTTAAAAAAAAAAACAGCATGCCATCAGTGGAAACACTAAGAGAACTGAGTAGCGGATATTTGATCATGAAGACGAATAAATGCATCTAAACAATACGTTGTGCCAATAAGAATTGTAGTCAGGAATCGAGTGACATCACTACGAAGCATTCTGAAGACACCATTCTCAGGCTCTTTTTCAGCCAGCTCTGAAACCTGATCAAGAGAGAACACTGTTAAATCTTACCAAAAAGAAAAGAAAAGAAAAGGAAAAAAAAAAAAGGACAAAAGAACAAATTCCATTCACCAAAAATTTATCCATATCTAGAGATAACAGAAAAAGTAAACACTAAAGATCCCCGATAAATTCGGATACAACAATTTTATTCACTAGTTATTACATGATGTGCAGACTAAAAGGTACTTACGCAATCCTACGAAGGAAACTCCCTAGAAAATTTAATATGCCCTTTTGGCATTGTTAGATTAAGTCGTCACAGATCATCCAACATTTCCCCATTGAAACTCTTATTACAGAGTTTGCCAGAATGCAAAATTAACTAAAGGAGAAATTCTGAAAGAACTAGGAATGTTTGCAATATGCTATCAACTTAGATACAAGCGTAATTAACATTTGATTAGGAAAAAACCGCTCCAAGGTTCGGCCAAAGCAAAGGCAAGCCCATAAAAGTTATGCGATTGGGCAGATCTAGCTACAAGTGAAGTGGTGTCAGGAGGCCATTGCGGCATGATCAAACTCGCAACCATGCACGCAGCACCCTAACTACACCAGACTAAGATAGCGAAGTTAAGTGGAATGGTGATTAAACGCCATAGGCAGGGCGGAATAATTCAGACGGTTAGAGCAACCAAATTGCAGCTCAGTAAAATGCGAAATTATCGTACGCAACTATGCAATCGCGTAGAATATCATCGAAGGAAGAACTGGGGGGTTAGGCCTGGAATTCGTATCGTTACATACCTTCCACGGCCACAGCGTGGTAATCGATGTCTCTGCCATGGAGAAGAACGCAGAGAGACCCAGCAGAGCGGCCAGAATGAAGCCCTGCTCCTTTAGAACCTGCAGGATCTGCACTATCTTGGGCCATGCCCCGCCGAGAGCCGCTCCCCCCGACCTCAACACCGCGAGCCCACCATTCGCAGCTCCGCCGACCGCCAGAGCACTCCGCCGCGTCGACAGCAGCAGCACACACGCAACCGCAGCAGCTACGAACCCACCAGTTCCGGAGATGCCCGCCCTCCTCCGATCGTTGGCATCGGACCGCGCGAGCGAGTCGGCGCCCGCATCGCCTTCGCGCGAGCACGAAATAATCGCGCGGCACTTCGCCGCGAGCGCCCCGGCGGGGAATTGAGCGCCGAATCGACGAGCGCGCAGGCACTCCGACGCGAGGACGAAGGGAAATCCCGACGGTCGTCGAGGGAGGAGGAACGGATGGACGGGGCTGGGGGACTCGGTCGGAGCTCGGGGGAATCGCAGGAGAAGAGCGTAGGAGGAGAGGGAGCTGCTCAAAGCCATATTTCGTCTGGTCGATGGCTCTGCAGCAGCAGCAGCAGCTAGCTAGCCAGTTGGTTTTCCGCAGGCTTTCCAATCTTAAGTAAAGTTTTACTCTCTTTTATATATATAAATATAATATAATATAATATAATATAATATAGAGAGAGAGAGAGAGAGAGAGAGCTAGGCTTATATACTATCAGAACTACGTAGGTCTTCGTGCCATCAAATTATTTAATGGTGCGGCTTGCAAATCGATGATCGGCTCCGTTTGACTTGATCTGCACTATTGAAAGTATTTAGAAACTAAATTTCATAATTTTTCGGCATCATTTACCAATCAAACAAATAGTCTAAAAATGAACGGCTAAAAATAAAAATCTCATAAAAAATAATGATAAAGACTTGAATTTAAAATCAGAAATACTAATCTTACTCTAAATAGTAAAAAAAAAATTCATACAAATTTTATTAGATTTTGATTGTTTTATATTGTTAAATTCACAAATGCATCACATCTACTATTAAAATTGTCAAATTTGGGACATTTTGATCACTAGTCAAATAATGTCGAAAAATTATGAAATTTAGTTTCCAAATACTTTTAATAGTGTAGATCAAGTTTAACGGAGTCGATCGTCTATTTGGAAGCCATATCATTGAATATATAATTTGATAGCACGGCCTCCGTGCTATCGATAGTATATCAGTCTAGCTATATATATATATATATATAGTTGAGCTAGTATACTATCGATAGTAAACGAGCCGTATTATTACCGATTTGTTTTCGATGATAGAACTTCCAAATTGACGATCAGCTCTGTTAAATATGATCTAAATCATTTAAACTACCTAGAAATCAAATTTCACGCACTTTTGATATTGTTCTTTTATTCATCAAGTGAACAGAAAAATGAATGACTAAAATTAAATACTCTTTAAAATATGATGATAGGAGTTTTGTAATCAAGATCAAGAGTATAGATCTTATTTTAAATAGTTTAAAGAATTTTCTAACAAAAATTTAATTGATTTGGATATCTTTACGCCGTTAAATGAGAAAACGCTTATTATCGACCATTAAAATTACAATTTTTGAAATCCTTTAATCATTAGGCAAATGATGTCGAAAAGACTTGAAATTTGATTTCTAAACATTTCAAGTGGTATAGATCATGTTCAACGGAGCCGATTGTCAATTTGGAAGCTCTATCATCGAAAATAAATCGGTAGTAAAACGGCTCATTTACTATCGATAGTATTCTAGCAAAACTCTATTTATATATGTATATATAGAGTGCGGCTAGAATGTTTATGGAAGCACGGAGGCCTCCGTGCTTTCAAGTTGTTTTCGATGTTGGGACTTTCGAATTAACGATCGGCTCCGTTAGATTTGATCTAGAATATTTGAAGTACCTAGAAAATAAATTTTGCGATTTTTCGACATCATTTGCCTAGTGATCGAAGGGGCTCAAAATCAACGGCTAAAAATAAAAATCTCACAAAATATGATGATATGACATTAAAAATTTAGATCAAAGATATTGATCTTATTTTATATAGTATAAAGAATTTTCTATCAAAATTTTACTTGATTTGGATATTTCTACACCGTTAAAGTTGCAAACGGCTCATCACGACCATTAAAATTATCGAATTTTGAGCCCCTTCGATCGCTAGGCAAATGATATTGAAAAATCACGAAATTTATTTTCTAAATATTTCAAATTCTCTAGATCAAGTTTAACGAAAGCTGTTCGTCGATTCGAAAGTCCCAACATCGAAAACGACTTGGAAAACACGGAAGGGTTCCGTGCTTCCAGAAGCATACCAGCCTCACTCTATATATATATATATATATATGTATATATATATATGTATATA
>NW_017890811.1:16810-33958 GCF_001540865.1 Ananas comosus | reverse complement strand
TGTGCCTTTGTCGCCAGTGCGAAGAGACACATCTCAAGTGTCTCTTTCGGCGAGGCTTTGTCATTTTTTCATATGTCCGTACAAAGAAATTTAAAGTAGTGGCAACGGCAGACAAACAAGGTATATTAGCAGAATACGCAAATATTATTGGCATGATTTCCAAATGTATCCTGATGTAATACAACTTGCTTTAGAGCTCCCGAGTCGCTCTACTTGTGTATCGAAATCTCTCGTTTGTCCACCTCCTCCGCCAGCAGCTGCCGCCGCCAAACTGACCTTTTCCTGTCGCCCGCTCTTCGCAGCCTCCTCAGCCCGCCTTCCGCCTTCTCCCTTTTCCTTCATCCTCGCCAGCGGCTGCAGAAGCCTCTATCTTCTTCCCTCGCCACACCTCACCTATCCGCCCCACCGCAACATTTTCCACCTTCTCTGGCCTGCTCGGCCGCCCGTCCTTTTCATCTCACCTTCGCACGATGTACCCCGCCGTGTCCGCCGCCGCCGCCCGGCTTGGGTTCTGAGGCTCTATCTCCTCTTTCGGCGAAACTGTGTTAACCGTCGCCGCAACCGGAGCCCCAGCCAGCCGCACCTCTGGTAGTTGAAGATAACGAGGGGCACGTTTGCACATATTTGCGATGAGAGGTTAATGTCACTAAAATTTAAAAAAATTAAAATTGGCTGTCAAATTACAGCAATTATTGTAAGATATTACAACTATTTAATTACCCGGCACCTACACAAACTGCGAAGTCCTCAATGCAAGAACCCAGCATTATAGAGGTGCGTGAATATTGCAACGTTACATTTCATTAATGCGATACAGCTGCGATAGAGCTTATAATAGTGTAAGAATGTCCTGCAATGGTGTAATTACGATCTAATTCTTTCATTTTTTGCTAAACAGCATCCAATAATCATCGACATCCTCCCCTCCTCGAATGAAACATCAAAATTTATAAAGGGCAAAATACTCAAATTGAATGTCGCAAAATCATCACCGCCACTGGATTTAAAGTATTACGGCAAGGGTGAGTTGCCGAAGGAGGATCAGGAGCGAATTGAAAAATTCCTGACAAGCACCACCCCCTCCGCATTAGTAATGGCTTCGGAAGGTATTGACGTCGGGAGGAAGGACTTGGTTGACCTAACAAGTCATATGGCCTTCGTCAGCTCCGATGTTATTGACGGCTACCAGAATTTACTCAAGGAGGCGGAAGGCCACAGGTGCATATACACCACGACATTCCTTTATCAGACCCTAGGGACTGCAATGAGCCCCGAGATATTTTTGGACGACATCACCGAGGAGAGGATCAGTGAGGCGAAGTACTGGTTCATCCCGCTCTTCGACTTCCAACACTGGCATTTGCTGGCTGTTGATCTCCAAGACGGGAAGTACCTCCACTTATCGTCCATTAAAAACCCTAAATACAACTGTTTGAAGTAAAATAATACTTGCCATACATATATATAGGTTGAAACAATTCTAATCCTAATAAAAAAAATGATTAGATTCGAGTTCATACAATCCTAATAGGTCTCGTATTAATCATTAATTTTCTCGGGTCAATAATTATAATATACAATAAGCCCATTTAAAAATGTGAGCAGGTGGGCCCTTACGAAAGCCCAAACAAATAAAAAAAATGTGAGTGGGTGAGCCCTTACGAAAGCCCAAACAAATAAATAAAAAAAAAACAAATAAAAAAAAAAAGTGAGGAAGGGCCTTTATTTCAGCCCGTTATTATTTGAGCCCAATAAATTAAGGTGGGTCTGATCAACGACGGCCCACACCCACACCTTATAAAGTATCTAGTCGAAATCCGATTTCAAATCATAATCCATTCAAAATTCGAATTTCGAATTTTGAATTCCCAAAATACCATCTAATAATCCATTCAAAATTCGAATTTTGAATTTTGAACCCCCAACAAATTACCAAAATATCCTCCAATAATCCATTCAAATTTCGAATTTTGAATTCCCAAAATATCATCCAACAACACATTCGAAATTCGATTCGAATTTCGAATTCCCAACCAATTTCCAAAACATCCTCCAACAACTCATTCGAAATTCGATTTCGAATTTCGAATTTCGAATTCCCTAACCAATTCCCAAAATATCATTCAACAACTCATTCAAAATTCGATTTCGAATTTTGAATTCCCTAATCAATTCCCAAAACATCATCCAACAACCCATTCAAAATTTGATTTCGAATTTTGAATTCCCTAACCAATTCCCAAAATATCATTCAACAACTCATTCAAAATTCGATTTCGAATTTCGAATTCTCAACCATTTCCCAAAACATCATCCAACAACCCATTCGAAATTCGATTTCGAATTTTGAATTTCCAACCAATTTCCAAAATATCATTCAACAACCCATTCAAAATTCGATTTCGAATTTTGAATTCCCTAACCAACTCCCAAAATATCCTCCAACTATCCAACAACTCATTTGATTTCGAATTCGAATTTTGAATTCCCAACCACTCCCCAAATATCCTCCAACAATCCAACAAATAATTCAAAATTCGAATTTCGAATTTTGAATTCTTAACTAACTCCTCCCCTCCCATTATAAATACGGGAACCGAAATCAAATTCAGGGAACTTTTTTTTTGATAGAGACGACACGATAGATAGATTGCTACACACTTCCAAGTTCGAAATATTCAAAGGAGGAGATATTGCCGAGCTGTTGAAAGGAGGAGACATTGCCGCAAATCTCGGAAAGGAGGGAAGAGTCACTTCGAGACCGCGGAAAGAAGGAAGAAATCGCGAGCGCAGAAAGAAGATCAAGAGATCTTGAGGCGCTCATCGTATCATAAAACAGGTAGTAAAAAAGAAAGAAAAAAAGAAGAAAGTAAATAATAATAAAACAATAAAAAGATTCTTTTTTTTCCCCTTTTTTTTTGTCCGGAACGACTCGTGCCAGTCCATAATCATCTAGATGGCTTCGTGATCAAGCCGACGAGAGTGGAGGGGAATTTTGATTCCCCGTTTCTTCGACTCTCAATACCCTTCGAAGTGCGTTGATGGATGGAGATGGATGATTACTTGCCGCGACATCTCAGCCATGTTTGTTTGATATTTTTGAAGAAGAGGGGGATCTTTGATTCCCTGTTTCTTCGCGACCTTCAACTATTTCTTCGATAATATCGATAATTGCTTGTGGCGAACATATCTGCCGACTGTTAACACTCTGTCGCCGACATCTACAATCGCCGTTTGATCTTTTTTGAAAGAGAAGCGGGGAATCTTTGATTCCCGTTTACTTCGGACTTCTTCAAAACATTTTGAAATATGATCAAATTGCCGACCGAACAGTATCCACGCACATCACCAACGAACATAGTTGTATCGGGTGTTTATATATAGAGGAGGAATCTTTGATTCCCGTTTTCTTCGGACCTTCAAATACTTATTCGAAAATGTCAAATCAATCGTATCGGCAACAAAATCCACGCCACTGTCATAACTTCGTCGACGTATCCGCTAAGCATCGCTAGAGAGGAGAGGAATCTTTGATTCACCGTTTTTCGGACCCAATCAAAATTAAAACGGCGGGTATTTCTTGGACCGAATTGCGAATCAAATGGGATTTCTTCGTACCAAATCTGAACCAATTGAAGAATCAAATTCAATTGCGAATCTAATAGGGGATTTCTGTCTGACCAAATCTTAAATGGCAAAATCAAAAGGATTTTCTTCGGACCCCAAATCAAATTGCAAATCAAAAAGGGATTCTTCGGACCCCAAATCAAATTGCAATCAAGTTATGACGACGAACTTTAACTCAAATTAAGTTCGATTTTGCACGAACCAAAAGTGCAAATTAGTTCACTATCAAACCCAAATAAATCAAAACCATCCCAAATAAACCAAACCCAAACTCAAATCAAAACCAAAACCCAAAACCAAATAAATCCAAACTTTCCAACTAAAACCAAAACCAACCAATCAATCAAACCCACCTGAACAAGTCCACACAATAAAACAAAATCCGGAAACCAAAATCAAACCCAAACAACGGCCAAATCAAGCTAAACCCAAACCCAAATATAACCCAAACTTGGACCAATAAAATCCAAACCAAACCAATCCACAATAAAAACCAGCCCAAACTCCGACCCAAGATAAGCCCAAACCAACCAACTGTCAAAATACAAAACCAAGTTCATGGGGGGGGGGGCTACAAATCCTCATGAACAAACAAAAACTCATGACCAAATTATGAAGCAAAACAGGTTCATGGACCAAAATCCATTTATGCAAACCAAATCTCATAGACCAATCCATGACCAAACCAACCTAAGGGACTAAATCCATGATGCCAACGAAGTTCCATGGACAAATCCATGAACCAAAACAAATCTCATTGACAAATCCATGAGCCAAACAGTTCATATGGATCAATCATGACCAAAACCAACCTCATGGGCCAACTCATGAGTCCAAATACCATTCATGAACCATCCAATGAACCAGAATCCGAACTCATGACAAATCCAATGAGCCCAAACCAAGTTTCATGGACCAAATCCCATGAGCCAAAACCAAGTTCATGGACCAAATCCCATGAAACCAAAACCAAGTTCATGGACCAAATCCCATGAACTAAAACCAAACCTCGTGGACCAAATCCCATGAGCCAAAACCAAACCTCATGGACCAAACCCCACAAACCATACACCAAACCTCATGGACCAAATCCCATGAACCATACCCATATCTCACGAACCAATTAGACTCTAATACATAGAGTTTAATATCGATTAGGTCTTAACACATATACTTAGGGTCTAATCAACCTCAAATCCAACTGAATCCTAATACATATACTTAGGATTCAATAAACCGAGATACGATCCATCTCATCTAAGATATAAAGGTCTCTTAATCGAAGGTGCCCCAATCTACAGGGGGTAATTAACAGTAGATGCTTGCATCTATTGGAAGCCATGGACCCGCAAAACCTGATACCCACATACATATAAATATCAATCTGAATCATGAATACTACCCCACGGCCCCGAAAAATTCATCGACCGTGCGAGGTGCGTCATTCGTGGTGGCAGACAGAGGGTGCAGGAGAAGGGGAGCAGGTGGAGAAGAAAATGGAGAGAAATCGCGGCCGATCGAGGTGTTAATCGCGGCCGATCGAGATGTGAATCGCAGTCGATCGAAACGGCAGTTGAGAAAGATGAGGGAGGAGACGAGAATGGTGAGGGGCAAAATAGTCATTTTACACATCGTACCTCTGTGAACATTTTTTATTTTACAAGGGGGCAAATTGTAGAGTTTTAAATGACAGGGAGGAAAAGTAAAAAATTGAATTTTGACAGGAGAGTTTTCTGTAATTTAACCTTATACAAAAGATCTATAAATGACGAAAGATAGCTGTCATAGGCCCCCGCCGCTTTTACTTTTACTTTAATTGTCGCATTTATTGCTTTTCCCTAGTAACGAGTAGTTTGTAATCTTGGTTTCTGTTGTGAATCGAGCATTCGTGCCCAACCTTGTATTTTGTAACTTATCCAAGTTACATGAAAAGGTTTAGAGAAATGCTTCAATACCGCTCAATTAAATCTAGTTGTTTATATTTTAAATGCGAGATTGACTTTTATATAGTAGTTACCTGCTCAATAGATTACCATTTAAGATCAATAGAAAGATAATATTAAAAAATAAATACAAGCTAATTATCAAATTTAATTAACCCTACACAAATATTTGTTTTCTTTTTTTATTTTGTTACTTCAAATTAGATAGTGGCTAATTTGATAAGTAATAAACCTTTATAAAATTGAATTTAAAATTCAATTTGAGCTTAAACTTTATAATTGTGTATACTAAATTCAATTTTAATTTTAATTTTAATTTTTATAAAAAAATTTTATGTTTAAATGAATAGTACATTTCAATTCAAATGGTTACTTTGATATTAAAATAACATGAAAGTTCAAATATATTAACTTATTTTAAATTATAAATTATGATGTACTTATAAACTTAACTTTTATTATTTATTTAAATAAAAGGCTTCTATTTTTAAAATTAAATTTAAATTGTTCATTGGATAATAAAACAACATTATAGTTAAAAAATATTAATTAAAATTAAATTTTAAATTTAGATTTAATAAAAACAACATTAAAGTTCAAAAATATTGATTAAAATTAAATTTTAAATTTAGATTTAATTTATATTATAGCTAAAAAATATAATTTGCTAACTATTTAAACTAAACGATTCTATGTTTGAAAATTAACTTTAAATTATAGATCTAAATTAAATTTTAGCTATTATAATTTCAAATTATTTTTATAAAAGTTTTTAGCTTGTTTAAATAACACATTAGTTTCATTTGACTTGGATCATAAGTTCAAATGGTATAGCTTATTTTTACTTTGTCAACCTGCAATTAAAAAAGTTCACTGTCTCTTTGTGGTTTAGCTCATTTTTATTTTGGCATTCCATAGTCTAAAAAGTCACTTTGTGCCCATGCATCGTCTGGATTACTCATCGTGTCACGCCTGGGTACCAACAGAAGCATATCCGGTACGTGCAGAGACCCGCCATACACCTGCCGCATATAAGGCGTCTATAAGAAACAAGGCGATAGGAGCAAAATATAAAAGAATCCTATCCTGATATCAGAGTATAGTAGAAGTCAATAAAACTATCAACAATAGAACAAAGGGTACACAACCCAAAATCTCAACTAAAAGAGAAAGTATCACAACTATAATATCTGGTTCAACAGTAAATATACATCACGGGGTATACAAAAAGTAGGTACAATGGAGGTTTTTCTATACATAGGGACATCACCCTGGGCCGTAGCCCGAGTAGCAAGGTGATCGACTAGCACGCTCCTAGCAATGTCTAGCTAGACGCGACTCCCTTGCCACGATCCCTAGCCTCTCCTGTAGATGGCTCTGTAAAAACAACCATAAAAAGGGCGTGAGAACTATTAACAATAGTTCCGAGTGGGTAAGCCGCCAGCCTCGGCGAATTACACCACTAGGCTCATGATGTACTAAATATAAATAAAAGCAGTCATTTGCATGATATATGTATGCAATGCTAACAAGTAATAGGCATGCAATCAACATGTAATCATAATTCCTACAGTAATGAATCAACTGAATAATAGAAGCATAGCAACTACTATAAACATAAACATGAACATGGATGTGTAAGTAGATATTGTACACTATAACTGATAATCATTCATCACTGTCATTGTCATTTAGTACCTTCCTTTCATTCATAAGGACCTACTCAAGGTAGTCCAGCTTGCGCCGCGCCTAATGGCCCCGTGGTAGTATACACTCCCCACGGCAATCCACTTCGGCACCCAATCCCGCACGGGCGAGCAACTGTCGCGTAGGCCAACTCCGGAGTGCCGGCTTGTAGGGAGCGACCCTCACAAGCGTGTGCGAATGAGCACGATGGCAAGCAAGCATAATCCAAAGTCCAACATGTCTCAATCCTCACGATTTTACTTGTAATGTTCTCACTCTCGATCCTTTGATCGGAATTTCAATATAACGAATATTAACAATAGCTAGTATCCACTAGATTAATAAACATGTGAGAATAATGTTGATTTACATATGGCACTAGAAACATTTCCACTATCATGGCACTATCATTATAGTCACGAAGCATGTTATTGTTCTATACTTCATAATCAATAAAGTCATAAGAATGTCATAGTTCTCTAGTTCCAGGAACGTGATGACTTGTCCATTGGTCAATCAACTAAATTAAGCATGAACACAAAGACTTGTATGCATGAATGTTCTCTACTTCATAGAGATCTCAATTCAATTATGTGTCGACATATAGTGACTAGTCTCAGGTCCTATATTAACCACAAAAGCACACAACTATACCGATTCTATAGTGACATATAGAACATAGGGGAGCTTCACTTGCTCTGGTTAGGTCAAACCCACCTATTACTAGGCCCAAATCAGTCCACAAGAGTCCCGAAATTCAGCTCAATCAAGCCTCAGCCCTGCTGAAAACAAAGCATAAGAATCGCGTCACCACGATTACTCAAAGTCCAATTTCGGCAAAACTCTTAATTAGAATAAGGTAGTAACTTGAATCCCTGTTTTGGCTCAGTTTAATACCTCAAGTTAAGTCCCCAAAAGCTCTCACTAATTAGCAGAAAATGATCCAAGGGTCGATTGCAACCCTGCTGCGAGCAAACACGAGACGGCGTCAAAACGCTCACTTACTAGGTAATATGGCTGAAACCTTACAAATTCAGTTTTCTAATAGAAATTTCTACTTACCCTTGGTTAAAATATCCTCCAAACCAACTTCTAAGAGCCCAGGTTCAGCTCAAAGTGGTTCAAGAACCTGCTGCGAAGAGGGCTTTCCGAACTGCGTTGAGTTACTCAAGTAAATTGCAAATAGCTTCAAAATAGCTTCATAATAACTAATTACCTCATTCAAGTGTCAAAGCAGCTTATCCCTGGGATAATTCACAGCTAATTAATTCATCTTTAGCTGCTGAAATCCTCCACCAACTCAGCTGGGAGTAACAAAACCGAAACGGCTCAAAATCTAATACTAAACCTCCGATTAGAGAAGGTTTAAACGATTTACCTTTCAACAGTTGCGACCCAGCTTTTCCCGAGGTCAAGTTCACAGAAAAATCAGTAAAAATCCTTCCTCCCACGTTCCAAAGACGTCCTTTGAGTCTCCGAACCAGCGAGCAACGAGCGCGGCGCGAAATCGGCGCAAAACGGCGACTTCTATATCGAGGGAGAAAAATCCTAGAGAGAGAAAGACATGCCACACTTCTCTCTGAGCTTCCAGCACCCTTAGGCTGCTTCTGGGTCGAGCTGAGGCCAAAGGAGATAAGATCAAATGCCCAAAAGACCAAAAAGGCCCTGCTGCCACGCAGTTGCTGCTGCTGCTACTTGCTGTACCAGTACAAGGTGATGGCTGTACCGGTACACCATGCAGAAAAGGCTGAATTTCGCCAGTTCAATACACTTTCTTGCTTTTAGCTTTCCAATCACCCTCTAACTTGTCCAAAAACTTGTCCAAACCTTTTAGAACATGTAGGATAGTTCCACATTTCATTCCACACACTCGAACCCCGCAATTTGCAAAAGTTCAGTGTATTACATTCACCCCTCCTAAAAAGAAGTTTCGTCCGCAAAACTTTAAATACTTACTTCAAGATTCTGTCGAGAAAAGATAGGGGTAGTGCTCTTGCATCGCACTCTCCAATTCCCAAGTGGCTTGTCGTTCATCGTGATTGCTCCAAAGTATCTTCACATACGGTATTTCGCGGTTTCGAAACCGTTTCACTTCTCGAGTTAGTATTTTCACCGGGTACTCCTCAAAGCTCAGATCTTCTTGCAAATCCATTGGAGTACTTTCCAATATGTGAGTCGGATCAAAAACATATCTTCGAAGTGTGGAAACATGAAACACATTATGCACTCCTGATAGGCTCGGCGGCAAAGCAAGTCGATATGCTACGGGGCCTATCCGCTCCAACACCTCGTAGGGTCCAATATATCGAGGACTCAACTTTCCTCGAATGCCAAATCTCTTAACTCCTTTTGTCAGTAAAACCTTCAGAAATACATGATCGCCAACTTGAAATTCCAATTCTCGCCAACGTTTATCCGCATAGCTCTTTTGTCGACTTTGTGCTGTCAATAAATGTTCTCGTGCGAGTCGAACTTTAGCTTCAGCTTCTTGCAGTATATTTTGACCCAGGACTTCTCTTTCACCCACTTCACTCCAGTAAAGTGGTGATCTGCATTTTCTACCATAAAGGGGTTCAAAAGGTGCCATCTGAATGCTTGCTTGATAACTATTGTTATAAGCAAATTCAGCCATCGGTAAGAACTGTGGCCAACTGCCCTGGTAATTAATCAGACAGGTCCTTAACATATCCTCAAGGGTCTGGATGGTACGCTCAGACTGCCCATCACCGTGGGGGTGGAAAGCAGTACTAAAATCCAATCGGGTACCCAAGGCCTCCTGTAAACTCCTCCAGAAATGTGAAACAAATCAGGTGTCTCGATCAGAAACAATAGAGGCTGGTACTCCATGTAATCGCACAATTTCATCTAGGTACACTTGTGCGAGTCTTTCCCCCGACCACAATGTATGAATTGGAATAAAGTGGGCAGATTTAGTCAATCTATCCACAATTACCCAAATGGCATCATGACCTGCCTGTGAGCGAGGTAATCCAACAATAAAATCTATAGTGATCCGCTCCCATTTCCACACTGGTATGGGTAAGCTTTATAGTTTTCCTGCAGGAAGTCGATGTTCAGCCTTAACCTGCTAACAGGTTAAACATCTGGCCACAAAATCTGCAATTTTCTTTTTCATTCCAGGCCACCAGTAAGTTAACTTCAAATCTTTATATATTTTTGTACTCCCAGGGTGTACAGTATACGGCACCAGATGTGCTTATTTTAAAATCTCTTTTTTAACATCAGAATCGGCCGGTACACAAATTCTATCACCGAATTTTAGCAATCCCTGATCATTCACTCGAAAGTCACCAACATAATCAACAGTGATTTTTGCTCGAATCTTTTTTGCAGAAATTCATCTTGAGCTTGCTTTTCTTTAATTCGATCGATCACGGTAGGTTGCACCACCAATGACATAAGTCTCCAAGGCGTATCAGGAGCTACAACCTCCAAATTCAGCTGCTCCATTTCTTTTACCAACAGTGGTTGCAAAGTAATCGACATCGCCAAATTTTTCGTCGATTTTCGACTTAAAGCATCTGCTACAACATTAGCTTTTCCGGGATGATAAAGGATAGTCAAATCATAATCCTTGAGCAACTCCAACCATCTACGTTGTCTCAAGTTTAATTCCTTCTGAGTAAACAGATACTTTAAGCTTTTATGATCCGTGTAAACGTTGCAACGTTCACCGTAGAGGTAGTGGCGCCAAACCTTTAAAGCAAAAACTACTGCAGCCAACTCAAGATCATGTGTAGGGTAGTTCTTTTCATAATCCTTTAATTGGCGAGATGCATAAGCAATTACTCGGCTATTCTGCATTAGAACACACCCTAATCCATTCAGCGACGCATCGCTGTAAATCACATAATCCATTCCAGTAATAAGTAATACTAAAATCGGGGCGGTGGTCAATCGTTCCTTCAGCTCTTGGAAGCTTCTTTCGCAGGCTTCATTCCACAGGAATTTAGCTCCTTTATGAGTGAGTCGAGTAAGAGGAGTAGACATCTTCGCAAATCCTTCTACAAATCTTCGGTAGTATCTCGCCAAACCAAGGAAACTTCGAATCTCTGTAACTTTTGTCGGCCTGGGCCAATCTTTTATCGCTTTAATCTTCTTTGGATCCACAGCTATCCCAGCCTCTGAAATGACATGTCCCAGAAATGCTATGTAATACACTGGATCTTAGCAAATCGCAAGATTTGAGTGTTTGATCTGTGTTTGGAGCTTTCCCACAGTTTTTGGAGGGTCGTTGATAGTGTCCCGACCCCTGGCACGCATCCCGAGGATGTTGGAGTGGGACTTGGCACCAAAATCCCAAAATCGGGATTTTTGGACAGCTCTCGGGTAGCCTGCAGCAGGGCTTGTACCGGAACAAGACTGGCCTTGTACCGGTACAAGGGTTGATGGTTGTACCGGTACAGCCATCGGGCTTGTACCGGTACAGAGCCGCAGACCGCGCGACCCGAGCCTCGGGTTTGCANACTTGGCAAACAATTTCTTTTCTCGAAGTACTTGTAACACCACTCTTAAATGATTTTCATGCTCTTCATCACTTCGAGAGTATATCAAGATATCATCGATAAATACGACCACAAACCTGTCCAAATAGGGCTTAAAGACACGGTTCATTAAATCCATAAAGGCTGCTGGGGCATTTGTTAGTCCAAATGGCATAACTGTAAATTCATAATGCCCATATCGTGTCCTAAAAGCAGTCTTGGAAACCTCTTCAGGCTTGATCTTAAGCTGATGATAACTTGATTGCAAATCAATCTTGGAATACACTTTCGATCCTTGCAGCTGATCGAATAAATCATTGATTCTGGGTAATGGGTATTTATTTTTGATTGTGACTTTGTTGATTTCTCGATAATACACACACAATCGAAGAGATCCATCATTCTTCTTAACAAATAATACCGGGGCTCCCCAAGGAGATACACTCGGTCGAATAAAACCCTTATCCAATAAATCTTGTAACTGTGCCTTTAGCTCTTTCAATTCAGCGAGTGCCATCCTATAGGGTGCTTTTGAGATTGGGGTAGTCCCAGGGACAAGATCTATCACGAACTCAACTTCCCTATCAGGTGGCATACCCGGCAACTCAGCTGGAAACACATCCCCGAATTCTCGCACAACTGAGATATCTTCAATCTTGACGGTCCCTCCGTCACTCACAGAAATGCTAGCCAGATAGGCTACACATCCTCTTCGAATCAACTGTCGTGCTTGCGAAGAGCTAATAGTCATTGCGAACAATGAACTCTGACACCCCTTATAAACAAACTCTTGCTGACCCGGTTCCCTAAAGGTCACCGTTCTGTTCGAGCAATCTATGGTAGCATAATACTGTGTCAACCAATCCATATCCAATACTACATCAAACTCACCTAGTTTGTGTAGTGCCAATAGATCCACTGGCATAATCAAACCGCCTACCCTAACAGGGCAGCGAGGGCAAAACTCACGAACATCTAGGGTATGGTCGGGCACGATCACTCATCTCGGATGCAAAGTAGGTGCTAAACGAATGCTATGCAACTCGGCGAACTGCCGATGAATAAAAGAATACGAAGCACAAGTATCAAATAAGGCACAAACACGAACATCATAAAGCATAATAATACCTGCTACGGCCTCCTCCGCTGCTGCGGCCTCCTCAGTCTGGGCGGCATACATGCGCCTACTCGAACCCTGTCGAGAACTCTCAGACTGCCGCTGTCCCGGTGATCGTCTGCACTAAGAGGATGCTGACGGGGTCCCCTGGCTCGGAGCTGAAGATGTAGGTGCTGATGCTGATGAGGGTACAGGTGAAGAACCTCTCGGGCACTCTGATCGAAAATGGCCCTCCTGGCCGCAGATAAAATACTTGCCCCCACGTTGTGGACACTGTGGTGGAAAGTGATGCCCACCACAAATGACACAACGTGGCTATCGACGACGCTCGGGTGCTCCACGGGGTGCTGAAGAACCTCGACCTCTCGACTGGCCCAGTTGGCCGCTTGGATACTTTGGCGGTCTACTGAAGGGTTGTTGACCACTGCTCTCAGTCGCTGGCCTCTTCCCTTTACTTCGATCCACAATGTCTCTTTCCTTCATGATCTCTGCCCCCTTTTCAACTATTAGTGCCCGGTTTACCACCTCCCTGTAAGTAGAAAGGTTTGACGCCTGGACCAATCTGAAAATCGCAGGCCGCAAACCGACCTCAAAAATCTGAGCCTTGTCCTCATCATCTCTGACCACAAAAGAAACACAATGCAGCAATCGGGAGAACTCTCGCTCATACTCAGCCACTGTTCTGTCCCCCTGTCTTAAATTTCTCAAGTCTCTTTCCATCTGCCTCTTTACACTCTGTGGAAAGTAGGTTGTCAACAGTAATTCCTTGAATCTCGTCCAAGTGATCGCTGACAGATCCACATGGGGGTCCTCACGAATATCTACCCACCACCTGTAAGCCTCGCCGTCCAGATGGTGCGTCGCAAACCAAACTTAGTATCGCTCCTCAACAAAAGTATCATAAAATAGTTTCTCCATGTGCATCAGCCATTTCTCGACCACCCAATGATCAGCTTTCTCCCCGTCAAAGATACGAGGGTTGCAATGACGAAATTCATTCAACTTTTCCATCATCCGCTCTCGCTCCTCAACCGCCACCATCTCAGGTAACACTGTCCCTGTCACAGCCACATGCACTGGTGGTGGTACTACTGTCTCCTGCCGGGTCTCTACCCTCGGAGCTACTGGGGGTGTGTCTGACACTGGCGACTGTGCTCTCACTGTCGCATCCCTGTCTGGTACTGTAGGTATAGGATCAGGAATCTCTCTGTCGGTCGCCTGCCGCATAGTAAATCCTCTAACCTCTTCATTCTGTCTTCCTATCGACGCGCGGCGTCCATCTGCTGTCGCGCTGCCGCAGCCTGCTGAGCAACCAAATCCGTAAGCTTCGCGAGCTGATCCTGCAACTCATGGATCTCACTAGATCCAGAAGTAACGGAGTTCCCCACCTCCTCCGCATCCGCCGCCTCAGCCGCCCCGGCGGCTCTCGAACGAGTCAAAGGCATCTTGAGCTGCAGCACAAATATAAATTAATAAAACCTATACTATTGAACCTTTACTTCAGATATAAGCCAGCTAATCAAGCGAAAGTAATGAAATGTAACATATACTAACTTCCGATGTCACGTTGTCGGCCGCCAACGTGGCCCTCTGCAAAATTAGTAATTGCACATTCCTATCAAACTCCTATCATTCGGAGTTTATAATTTACCCAATCGAAGTACTTTCGCTAACCACAACCTCAACTAGACCTCGTCTCTCACGAGCCTATTCTTATAGTCCAACCAGTCTAAGGTTTGCTAGGTCTACTAAGACTCAACCCTAGGCTCTGATACCACTATAATCTGTCACGCCCGGGTACCAGCGGAAGTATATCCGGTACGTGCACAGACCCGCCATACACCTGCCGTATATAAGGCGTCTACAAGAAACAAGTCGATAGGAATAAAACATAAAAGAATCCTATCCTGATATCAGAGTATAGTAGAAGTCAATAAAACTATCAACAATAGAACAAAGGGTGCACAACCCAAAATCACAACTAAAAGAGAAAGTATCACAACTATAATATCTGGTTCAACAGTAAATATACATCACGGGGTATACAAAAAGTAGGTACAATGGTGGTTTTTCTATACATAGGGACATCACCCTCGGCCGTAGCCCGAGTAGCAAGGTGATCGACTAGCACGCTCCTAGCAATGTCTTAGCTAGACGTGACTCCCGTTGCCCGATCCTAGCCTCTCCTGTAAATGGCTCGTGTAATACAACACAATAAAAGGGGTGAGAACTATTACAATAGTTCCCAGTGGGTAGCAGACCAGCCTCGGCGAAATTACACCACTAGCTCAATGATGTAATAAATGAAATAAAAGCAGTGCATTTGCACTGATATATGTATGCAGATCGCTAACAAGTATATAGGACATGTATCACAGTTAATCATAATTCCTACAGTAATGAAATCAACTAGAATAAATAGAAGCATAGCACACTACTAATAACAGAAAAACATGAATATGGAATGTGTAAGTAGAGTTATATGATTACACTATAATGACTAATTCATTCATCACGTGTCATTGTCATTTGAGTACCTATCCTTTCATTCACTAAGGACCTACTTAAGGTAGTCCAGTATGCGCCGGCACACCTAATGGCCCCGTGGTAGTATTCACTCCCCACAGGCAATCCACTTCCGGCACCCAATCCCACACGGCGCGAGCAACTGTGCGATGGCCAACTCCCGGGGAGTGCGGCTTGTAGGAGCGACCCTCACAGCGTGTTGCGAAATGAGCACAATGGAAGCAAGCATAATCGCAAAGTCCAACATGTCTCAATCCTCACGTTTTACTTGTAAGTGTTCTCACTCTCGCAATTCTTTTGATCGGAATTTCATATAACGAATATTACAATAGCTAGTATCCACGAGCATTAATAATACATGTGAGAATAATGTTGATTATACATGATGCGGCACTGAAACAATTATCCACTATCATGGCACTATCATTATAGATCACGAAGGCATGTTTTTGTTCTATACTTTCATAATCAATAAAGTCATAAACCGAATGTTGCATAGTTTCTCTAGTTCCAGGAACGTTATGACTTGTCCACTGGGATCAATCAACTGAATAAGGCTTGAACATAAGACTTGTATGCATGAATGTTCTCTACTTCATTAAAATGTCTCAATTTCAATTATGTGTCGAACATATAGTGACTAGTCTCAGCGTTCCTATATTAACCACAAAGACACACTATACACGATTCTTATTAGTGACATCATAGAAAATAGGCGAGCTTCATTTGTCTGGTTAGGTCAAACCTACCTATTACTAGGCCCAAATCAGGGTCCACAACAAGAGTCAACCAAATTCAGTTCAATTCAAGCCTTCAGCCCTGCTGAGAAACAAACGCATAAGAATGCGTCCCACAGATTACTTCAAAGTCCAAATTTCGGAAAACTTCTTATTAATAAGGTCAGTAACTTGAATCCCTGTTTTTGGCTCAGTTGTAATACTCGCGAAGTTAAGTCCCCAAAGCTCTTCACTATTAGCAGAAAATGATCAAGAGTCGGATGCCACCCTGCCTGCGACCAAAACAAGAGGCGTAAAACGCTAATTACTAGTTAATATCGCTGCGAAACCTTACAAATAGTTTCTATAGAATTTCTACTTGACCCTTGGTTCAAATATCCTCCAAACCAACTTCTAAGAGCCAAGTTCAGCTCCAAGTGGTTCAAGACTCGCTGCGAAGAGGCATTCGAACTGCGTTTTGAGTTACTCAAGGTATTGCAATAGCTTCAAAATAGTACATAATTACTAATACTCATTTCAAGTGTCAAGAGCTTATCCCTGGACATAATTCACAAGCTAATTAATTACATCTTTAGCTGCTGAAAATCACTCCAACAACTCAGCATGGGTAACAAAACCGAAAGCGGTACTCAAAAGTTAATACTAAACCTCCGATGAGAGAAGGTTTAACACGATACCTTTCACAGGCGACTAGCTTTTTCCCGAGGTAAACGTTCACAGAAAAATCTAGAGTAAATCCTTCCTCCATGTTTCACAATAAGAGACGTCCTTAGAGTCTCCAAAACCAGCTGAGCAACGGCGAGCGCGGCCCACACATCCCCAACCCCGCCGCGAATCGGCGCAAAACGGGCTTCGTATATGAGGGAGAAAATCCTAGAGCGAAAGACTGCACTTTCTCTCTGAGTTTCCAGCCACGCCTTTAGGCAGCTTCGTGGTCGAGCTAGGGCCTAAAGGAGATAAGAATAATGCCCATTCCAAAAGACAAAAGGCGCGGCTATCTCTCTCTT
>NW_017890811.1:0-14258 GCF_001540865.1 Ananas comosus | reverse complement strand
GTCTAGCTAGACGCGACTCCCTTGCCACGATCCCTAGCCTCTCCTGTAGATGGCTCTGTAAAAACAATCACCAAAAGGGCGTGAGAACTATTAACAATAGTTCCCAGTGGGTAAGCCGCCAGCCTCGGCGAATTACACCACTAGGCTCATGATGTACTAAATGAAAATAAAAGCAGTCATTTGCATGATATATGTATGCAATGCTAACAAGTAATAGGCATGTAATCAACATGTAATCATGATTCCTACAGTAATGAATCAACTGAATAATAGAAGTATAGCAACTACTATAAACACAAACATGAACATGGATGTGTAAGTAGATATTGTACACTATAACTGATAATCATTCATCACTGTCATTGTCATTTAGTACCTTTCTTTCATTCATAAGGACCTACTCAAGGTAGTCCAGCTTGCGCCGCGCCAAATGGCCCCATGGTAGTATACACTCCCCACGGCAATCCACTTCGGCACCCAATCCCGCACGGGCGAGCAACTATCGCGTAGGCCAACTCCGGAGTGCCAGCTTGTAGGGAGCGACCTTCACAAACATGTGCGAATGAGCACAATGGCAAGCAAGCATAATCCAAAGTCCAATATGTCTCAATCCTAACGATTTTACTTGTAATGTTCTCACTCTCGATCCTTTGACCGGAATTTCAATATAACGAATATTAACAATAGCTAGTATCCACTAGATTAATAAACATGTAAGAATAATGTTGATTTACATATGGCACTAGAAACATTTCCACTATCATGGCACTATCATTATAGTCACGAAGCATGTTATTGTTCTATACTTCATAATCAATAAAGTCATAAGAATGTCATAGTTCTCTAGTTCCAGGAACGTGTTGACTTGTCCACTGGTCAATCAACTGAATTAAGCATGAACATAAAGACTTGTATGCATGAATGTTCTCTACTTCATAGAGATCTCAATTCAATTTGGTGTCGACATATAGTGACTAGTCTCAGGTCCTATATTAACCACAAAAGCACACAACTATACCGATTCTATAGTGACATATAGAACATAGGGGAGCTTCACTTGCTCTGGTTAGGTCAAACCCACCTATTACTAGGCCCAAATCAGTCCACAAGAGTCCCGAAATTCAGCTCAATCAAGCCTCAACCCTGCTGAAAACAAAGCATAAGAATCGCGTCACCACGATTACTCAAAGTCCAATTTCGGCAAAACTCTTAATTAGAATAAGGTAGTAACTTGAATCCCTGTTTTGGCTCAGTTTAATACCTCAAGTTAAGTCCCCAAAAGCTCTCACTGATCAGCAGAAAATGATCCAAGGGTCGATCGCAACCCTGCTGCGAGCAAACACGAGACGGCGTCAAAACGCTCACTTACTAGGTAATATGGCTGAAACCTTACAAATTCAGTTTTCTAACAGGAATTTCTACTTACCCTTGGTTAAAATATCCTCCAAACCAACTTCTAAGAGCCCAGGTTCAGCTCAAAGTGGTTCAAGAACCTGCTGCGAAGAGGGCATTCCGAACTGCGTTGAGTTACTCAAGTAAATTGCAAATAGCTTCAAAATAGCTTCATAATAACTAATTACCTCATTCAAGTGTCAAAGCAGCTTATCCCTGGGATAATTCACAGCTAATTAATTCATCTTTAGCTGCTGAAATCCTCCACCAACTCAGCTGGGAGTAACAAAACCGAAACGGCTCAAAATCTAATACTAAACCTCCGATTAGAGAAGGTTTAAACGATTACCTTTCAACAGCTGCGACCCAGCTTTTCCTGAGGTCAAGTTCACAGAAAAATCAGTAAAAATCCTTCCTCCCACGTTCCAAAGACTTCCTTTGAGTCTTCGAACCAGCGAGCAACGAGCGCGGTGCGAAATCGGCGCAAAATGGCGACTTCTATATCGAGGGAGAAAAATCCTAGAGAGAGAAAGAGATGCCACACTTCTCTCTGAGCTTCCAGCACCCTTAGGCAGCTTCTGGGTCGAGCTGAGGCCTAAGGAGATAAGATCAAATGCCCAAAAGACCAAAGAGGCCCTGCTGCCACGCAGCTGCTGCTGCTGCTGCTTGCTGTACCGGTACAAGGTGATGGCTGTACCGGTACACCATGCAGAAAAGGCTGAATTTCGCCAGTTCAATGCACTTTCTTACTTTTAGCTTTCTTATCACCCTCTAACTTGTCCAAAAACTTGTCCAAACCTTTTAGAACATGTAGGATAGTTCCACATTTTATTCCACACACTCGAACCCCGCAATTTGCAAAAGTTCAGTGTATTACACGTCGATTCCTCCCTAAGATCTTTGACACCATCAATGTCGGCAATGCCCCAACATCGTAGCACCATAATATTAAGGGAAAAAAATGATCTATCACTAAAAAATTATAAACATGGATAGATTAGATATTATTTCAAAAATTGAAGCAAAATAAACATGGATTTCTCTCTCAACAAAAAAAAAAAGGACATGGGGTTTGGAGCAAGATGGAATGCTATGGATGGAAAATTTAAAAAGATGGAAGAGTAAGATGAAAAAAATGATCTATCACTTAAAAATTTTAAATATAGATTAGCTATTAAGCAATGGACATGAATTTCTTTCTCACAAAAAAAAAAAGAAAAAAAAGAAAAATGGCTTGGGTGGAAGATGTGCTGTGGATGAAAATTTTCTAAATGATTACCAAAGGAACATTATGAGAATGAAAATAGGTATTTACCAAAAAACCCTTAATACTAATTTTACAAATGAGAAAATACTTTGACCTCGATAAGAGAGTAACCGGTACTTAATGCAACAAAAGCGGGTTACCCTCTTAAATAAAAGGCATCTTCACCATTCATTTTAAAAAATTTAAGTGCCGAGATCATATGGTGCATAGAAGCATTGCTCAAACTTTTATACATTTGGCTCTTAGTGATCAGCGGATTAATTAAAAAGTTGTGTCCGAGTATTTTGAGAAATTTCGACCAAGTAAAAAAAAAAAAAAAATCTGATTGAGCAGATTTTTCCTTAATCTGTCGCTTGAAGCGAGGAAGTCAGATCCTTTACATTCGAAGGTAGTCATTTTCATAGCCGAATCATAACTTAGCTCAAAGTTAATCTGATCAACCGGTTCTAGGGAATTTCAACTCAGAACACCCATCTTGAGATGACATATTTGTTTGTTGAGCCAGTTGATCGCCTATGTCGAGCCGTACATAGTCTTACCCAAAGTACAAGTTTCATGTATGCGCGCTATGAATTCATGTATACGCGCTATGAATTTAAGTGCCAGGCACGAGCCATATCTATTATGTCGATAAAATATTAGCATTATACTGTCTCCATTTGTAGGGATCGCACGGTTCAAAATTCTTATTTCTTTGAAATTAGTATACAATTATATCAATAAAGTATTAAAAAAATTGATAAAAATATATAATAAGTGTTGATACCAAAAAATTAACACACGCCGACCTAACCCACGTATGAGCCAAAGAAATAATAACACGTGGTACACTAGGAGTCAGCAATAAGACGCCTGAAGGTAAAGAGCGTTTAGGCGGGAACGGTTGAGAAGTGGGGTGTAACTTCTATGAGAAGTGGGGTGTAACTTCCAAGATCATGTCTACACCACTTTCCCCACTACTAAAAACCGGCCAATAATGTGAGCTGAGAAGACATCACTATAAATAGTAACTTCAAAGCCTGTAATAGAGGTCTTTCTCTCCTCTGAACGAGAAGACCACCGCATTTTCAATACTTTCCTTTCCTGCATTTATCGTTTTCTAGTGGTCTACATGTAATCTTTTTTATCCGCATTTACTGCTTTCCTAGGAGCAGTTTTTACGTTAGACCTCTGGAGTTTGTATGCCTCACGAGCACACTCTGTTGTAATCTAGATTTTCAGAGTCTGTATGCCCTTCGGTCACACTCTACTTTATTAATATTTAAAGGCTTTCGGCTCTTCAAGCCGACCAATCACTGTATTTCCTTCTATTCGGCTCTTCGGCCGACCTTAGTTTCTGTGCAGTCCGTACATTCAGCTCATCCAGGCAAACCGATTCTATAATAGAAATTTTTGAATTCGGCTGATCCGATCCCTCGTCAGCCGAATCGCTTGATCCAGTCGAATGGCGCAAACTTCGAGGGTCACTATTCGAAGCCGTTTTTTCATCCCTACATGTTCTTCGAAGAGGATCTTTGACCAGGTCAAGGGTCAGGGAATTCGGCACGCAACAATTTTTGGCACGCCCGGTGGGACACTTGTCAAGGTAAATTTATATTTTCATTTAATACAAACTATAGCCGATGACAATGCCATGAATCTCAGCAATCAAGTTGTTCCTCAAACAACCGGGAACGATCAAACCAGTAATACTGAAAACGCTTATGAGCGTCGTTGTGCAGTATTACCAGCGGAAAATAAAGTTAGTGGACAATCGGCTTATCAAGAGCTGAGTCTAACTCAGGCACTCGGCCAGATGACCCGAGTCCTGCAAATTGTAGATCAAAATATCTATCAAAGTACCGCTCGACTAGACGCGGTGCTGGCCGCCATCACGGCCGACAATGAAAATATTGTTCGAATCAGACAGTTATTTACCCAAAACGAGCAGCCTTATGGGGGGCAACAGGGGCCCCTAACTTTGCCAATGCAACAAAATCTCATCACGCCGGCGGTCTCACAGGCGCAATTGCAAATGGCACCTTTCCAGGCTGCTTATAGGCCGGCGAATATAAACGCCGGCCCGCAGTCGGAGATTGCATCGGGTTTACCTCATTTACTAGCTTATCAGCCCCAAAATGCGGGGATTAGAGCTGGGGGACAAACCCTAATGTTATGCAAGGAGCGAATCCCGAAATACAGAATTATGGACTTCCTATAGAGCCGAATCCGGCTCAAGCGCAGGCCTCGGTTCCCGTAATAGGAACAATAATGAGTTATATGTTCAAATCGAGGAAGCCATTCAGAATTGTGAGGAAGTGAATTCTCGAAATGCCAGAGTTAGACTTCATGCAAAATCGACCAAGGGTCATGTTGGTGAGCTTTGGAAAAGCCAAAGATGTTAAAATCACCAAAAGTGCTTTGGAAACGAGTCCACAGGAGCAAATAGTGCAAAACCTGCACTGGAGCAAAACTGCTCTCGGGGACCGGTCCCTGGCAGGGAGGGACAGGTCCCATCGGCTGGGGTTGCAGGGATCTTTGATGCAACCGGTCTCTGGCAGGGAGAGACCGGTCCCCAAACGTGATCCCAGCGAGAAAAGCCAAAAATTTGGCTAAGTCCCGAAATTCCAGCTCTCGAGAACCGGTCTCTCAGGAAGGAACCGGTCTCCCGAGGACCGGTCTCTCTGGGAGAGACCGGTCTCCCGAGGACCGGTCTCTCTGGGAGAGACCGGTACCCGAACGCGTGACCCGAGCTGAAGCTCTCCGGGACCGGTCCCAAGTCGGGGAGACCGGTCCCTCTGGGTGCAGAATGCCCAGTAAGGGCAGTGCACAGAGATGAAAGGTGAGGGGCTTTTATACAAAATGGCCTTAGTTAGAAGGGTATACATGGGAGATTACTCTCTCCCTCTCTCATTCCACTCCCTCTCCCTCTCACACTCTCTTGCTCTCTCTCTCTAGAAAAGGGGAAAGAACAAAAAGAAGAAGAAGAAGAAAAAAGGGAAGGAAAAGAAGGAAGAAAAGGAAGGAGAAGAAGGAGATCAAGGAAAAGAAGGCTTTGGACTTCTCCCTCTTCCTCTCTTCTCTCTATTAAGCTAACCTAGAGGTAAGCTTCTAACCCTAGCTTATGAAATTTAGGGTTTTTGGGTTTAGCTCTTTGGATAGGATCAAATGAATCCCTAGCACCATGAATGGTAAGATTAGAGCTAGAATCTAGGGTTTTGAGATGGGTTTAGCTTGATGCTAACCCTAGGGCACCAAAATGGGGTTTTTGGAAAAGTAGAGGATTGATCTCATTTGACCCTCCTCTAACCTAATTAGTAGGTGCCTAAACGCGGGGGCGAAGTTGGATTTTGCATTCGTCAAGTGGGTCAAGAGCTATCGACAAAATAAGGTCGATTGAGCATCGTTTTGGACCAAGGAGGCTAAGACTTTGTCGTAAAGTTCGCCGAAGAGCGTTTCTGGAACCTCTACATCGAGAGGTGGGGGGCGTCATTTCGAAGCAATCGGGTTTCTTTTTATGTCTAAGTTAATTATGTTGATCATATTGCGCTATAGGAATAGTTGTACATTTCCATTTCCTTGCATGCTTTCTTGATAGTGTAGCGAAGTAAGCTTGACACGTGGACTAGGATAGCATGCGGATTGGGTCTTGTGACATAGAATCCTATAGCGGCATAAAGAGCCGAACTTGGACATAGCCTAGTAGAGTGGCATCGAACCAGTGTGGTAGAAGCACTATGACATGAACGGGTGACATGTAGAATAATTGAGACATTTACTACAATGACTAAACGAGTGGCATTGAGTCTAGTGTAGTAAACTTGACATGGACCTAGGGATAGTAGAAGTCCCAACATTGATTATATATCCTGATTGTGCAGCAGAGGCACATTGACCCTAGTAGACAGGGTATCCTCTTGAGAGGATTGGATTATACTCACTAGTCTGTTTTGCTTGTCGGTGGTCGCTCCACCGAGGCACGAGTCTCCGGAGCATTTCACTAGGGGCAGACGTAGTTGTCCCACAGACGGTCTCGGTGTGCGAGTGCAGCTTCTCCTTACCTATGAGATTGAGAGTGAGTCGAGGGTTTAACCTTCGGGTTAACCAAGTAGATTGGGTAATAAACATGAAATGTATAGTAGACTTGCATTATTACCTTGAGTAGACATAGTGTATGTTGTAGATTACATTGCTATGTACATTTATATACTCATGACATGATACTAGCATGATAGTAGTTGTTGCATGCATTGTTATCATTGATGGCATGATAGAGTAGTTGCAGTTTGTTTTCTATATATCTATCTATCTTTCTATCTGTGCCAGTTTAGACCTAGTGGAAAAACCGGCGGCATCGGCGGCCGAACCCACTGGGAACTATATTTATATAGTTCTCACCCCATGTAGTTTTGGGGTACAGGTACACACAGGGGCGAGCCGAGCGAGGATCGCGGCAAGGGCATAGCACCCTAAGTGAGCCTAGTTAGTAGCATTCCATTATGCATTAGAGTACTCTCGTGTACTAGATACCATGTGTATTTTGGATAGATATTGGAGAGCCATGATGTATTTTGAAAACATGTATTTACATCTTGGAAGATGAAAATGTAATGTAATCAAATGATGTAAAGTTGAATGGTTGTAATAGTTAGACTATCTCTCTTTATACACTTGTACAATCACTTGTTGTTCTTGCTCTTAGTTATAGTGGACTTGTGTGCATCGTATCGATCATGTATGCTATTTAAGCATTCTCTGGGTGCTTAACTATACATGATCTGGTTGCTTGGCCTTGGGTGGACAGGAGAGGTGCTGTCCGTTCGGCGGTCCGTCCGGCGCGTTCGAACCGTGCCAAATTGGTAGTGGATTCGGGGCGGGGCATGACAGAGAGTTGTTGGTATCAGAGCAATTAAGAGCAAGTAAAGAGAAAGTCTAGGATGGACCTAGGAGACCTAGGTTGGCAACCTTAAGGTGATAAGTGTTAGATGTATGCCCTAGAAGCCAACCAGGCCGACACATATATTCTTTCTAGACATAAATTTGTATTTGACTTTATATATGATAACTATTGGGTTTTTATTTCGCATTCATGTTTATGTTAATGTGTCCATGAATCGTCCAAGGAATTAATAAGATTGATGAGCATAACTATTCTCAAGAGTTGAGAATTTGAGAACAGTGTCATTGGTGGTTAATTCCTAAATACTCCAAGATAAATTGGATCATCAACGGGGACGGTGATGTGATCCGTGAGATTGTGCATTAGGTCGCTTCCTTTAGGTAGATCGAGTCTGCGGAGTCGATAGTGTGGGGACACTGAAGCGATATGCACGGTGGTTGTTAGAGAACAAGGGGTACCGAAGCGTGACCAAACGCGAAAAGTCACTTGGATGTCTACTTCACTCGTCAGTGACTTACTCTCAATTGTTGCAGTAGTGTGACTGGTCTTTGACCTGGCGTGCCTCGGCTATTCACAATGAGGTTACTGTAGTTGACTGTACATACACTTGGTCCTAGCCATTCGGTCCTGCGGTGCATGTTGGCTGCAGTAGGTTCTTGTAGGAATAGCCTCGACCATTAGATGGAATCTATCTTCCTTGGTAGGATAGGGTGTTAGTCCCCTATGTGATTTATGAGACCGAGTTTAGAAGACCTTTGGCCAGGGCCAGAATAAATAGGCGAAAAAGGGTTTCCGATATTTAGAGAACTCGAGCGTTCGATAAATTTAACATATGACAGACGTTGGGGTGTTTGACGAGTTATTTCCATACTCCGTCTTAGTCGGGGACTCATTGAATTAGAAGGTATTTTTGTTTATTCTACACGTATGATTATTCTGGCACCATAGATGTTCTAGTATTCCTATTCTATCTGGAAAGTCTTCACTTACATGCTGCTAGCGTTCACGTGATTGTTGAGACTCATGAGAATTATCTTATGATGAATCATTAATTTTCATATGGCTAAGTTGGAATTTGTTTATATTCGCATTGAAAGGAGTTTCAGTGATAATGTTTTTAGTTTGATCAAATAATATATCTCACTACCAGATAGAATAGAAACCTATGGGTCACACACAGTAAAGAGGTGTGATTGATTCGGATAGCTAGATCGTCTGATTATTGTCGGCCGGAGGACCTAATTGTCAATATGATTGATAATGGACTAATTTTGTAATTGTTACAACAAATTAGTGGTATTAATATGTAAATATTAGCAAGAGATGGACTTAATAATGAGTTAGTAAATTATAAGAGGACTTATGTGCAAATGTTCATTATTATTTGATATATCAAATATATATAAAGATCGAATCAAATTAGGATTTGATTGATCAACCAATTAAGATTAAAGATAAAATTTAAATCTAGATTATAATTATCCTTAATTGCAGAATATTATTAGGAATAGGATTATATTCACTATATATATATATACGAGTTTTTTAAGAAAACCAAAGCCGTCATCTATGCCTCTCTTCTCTCTTGCCATCTTCTACAGAGAAAGGGTTCTTTTGCAAGGGAGCTAGCACCCCGGTGAGGTACATCGATCAAATCAAGAATCCTCGTGTGGATACCGTATAGAGGGCCCGACAGCGGTTGTGCGGCTTCAAAGAACGACGCGATTACACGATCATCAAATTGAGGCAAGAATTTATCCCGCGAAAAAGGAATGAATCGATCTTACCTTCTCCTTTAATCTTATAAGAACATGAGGTTGACTTTAATTTGCGTGATTTGAGATTTATGATCTTCGGAGAGTTTTCAAAATCATATTGTTGATTTTTTTTCCGCTTGCGTTTTACCGTACCAATTTTCTATACATGTTGGTATTTAAGGTCTTCTTTCTCTTTATTGTTTTATATGATATAATTTATTATTGGTTTTATTTCTTTATTTATATTCTATTTTTTTCTGTTCGTTTTTTTCTTGTTCTGTATTTTTTTTTTTTTTTTTGTTTTTTTTTTTTTTTTTTACGATTTTTTATATGATGCCTGTTTTGTTTGTGTGTGTAGTGATTTTCTTTTTTTATATATATTTCATATATTGTATATTGATATATATTATTCTCTATTTTTTCCTACTTGTTTCTCTGTTCTTTATATATAATATATAAAAAAAAATATAAAATAAATATTGTATTGTCTATCAGTATCTTTATCTCTATCTGTTATTTTTTTCCTATTCTCTGTACTGTATATATTCAATATATAATATTTAAATATTCTCTATTATATGTATATATATGGTATTTTCTTAATTTTTTGATATTTATTTTTCTATTAATTTTTTTAAATTTGGATTTAGAGATCTTATAAATTGTTTTGAAGATTAAATTTTGATCAAATTATGTATATAAGATCAATAAGATTTGATTGTTATTAGTGTTAAGTCATTTTATAACTATTTATTTTCGATTCTTTAATGACGTTAAATTAGATATATCTCAAGATTTATTTATTATATTTGTGTGATGTATTGAGATATCATTTTCGGTGATGATCATTGATAGCGACGCTATTTATATTTCGATCACCTGTGATGTAGATGTGGTATGCAAGAATCCTGTAATTTTAAAATTTGTTTAAATTAAGGAACTTTGTATTAAGATGGCTATTATTTGTGGCCTGCGTGCACAAGCCGATTTATTGGAGTATCTGCGGTCTCAATAGTTAGTAAGATAAAAGTATCAAATGTATTAATTATTTTTCACTTTTAATTATTGGGTTGTATAATGTATAGTTGGCACGCTCATTGGTTGATACGTTGCCAGTCTAAAAAGTTCGGCAAGGCCGCGGAATAAGAGAATGAATACTTGATGGCGGTCGGATCAAGCGGTGTTGATTAAGGATCAAATCAATGTTGAAGCTCCAGATCGGGATCAGAAGTTGAAAGACGATCAAAACCATGAACGTGTGTGTGCTTGTAATTTAATGACCCCTAAGACCCCCGATTCCGATCTCAGTGGCTCCGAGTCCGAATCCACTTCTAAGATCCATGATCATCACCCCAGTTATAATTATGTTTGTTAAGCGCGGATTGATTCTTATTTGCAATTAAGATGTAAATAAATAAAATATTTTTGAGAGCCTAAATAAATCTCCTCATAAATATTAAGTCGAGCGTCTCGCCGTTGTAGAAGTGGCGGTGCGCTTTTCTGGTGTTGATTGGCGCACGGCGGTTACAAGTGGTTCAGTTGCAATCGGGAATAATCGCAACACATCTATTAGCATGAGATGGCTGCGGAGTAAAGATGGGGTTGGGGCCAATAACATATTAGGGACCCAATGACGGCTTTGCTTACGCGTTTGAACGGTGGGTCTGACTTAACTAAGGAATGGGGCCAATTAACTGTCAGGTGAGGCCTACACGGACTTAGAGACCATCACTGCAATTTGCTTCGAGAAGTATTGGACAAGAGTTGTCCACTCATACGGTTGCGCAATATCACTAAATAACTGTTTAGGCTGAGGTGGTACGTTAAATTGGTGGAAAGCCGCAGTACCCACTTGAAACCTCTTGTCGCTTGGGTTTGTCGCGTTTCTCGTAGCGCCGAGGAGTGTAAGAGACTCGAGAAAACAGTGGGAGCTAAAAATTAGTTTTTAAACCCCTAAAATACAATTTTTCAAAACAAATACAAATATCTAACTTTGAATCTTTACTCTCTGCAAAGTAAAGTGTCTGCTTCAATTATCTCTCATCGTATTCTCGGACAAAAAATCGCTTAACTGAAATTCATTATAAAGACTGGCTAAAGGAATTTAAACAATATTTTTTAAATTCCAATAAGCTCTGGCATTGTTCTGACCAGGTAAACCGTCACGTTGCCAAAAACGTCCAATAACTAACAGAAGGGCAGTCCGTTCATGATCAATTGTTGACAATGATCATAGAAACTGCGAGGAGCTTGAGAAAAGCTTGGCGTAAAATGGATAAGGAATTGCAATTTGATCTTGATCCTGCAACCCCTTTCCTGTATCACTATGGATCAGTTATATTGTAAACTACATATAAAAATTGACTGGCACCAATGCAGAGTTATGAACAAGTTTGTAATAATAGAGGGGACTTTTGAAAAAGTTCAAAATGGAGACGGTTTCGCAGAGTGTGGAGCGAGCTCTCTTCTAAAAGAAAGTCTAATAGAAAGAAGAAACCCGCGAAGAAACAAAAAGAAGGAGAAGCAAGGCCAAGAAGGAAGCTCCTAAGAAAATGGCAGCTAATAAAAGGAAATGTTTCCACTGGCATATATTGACGGTCTATTGTGAGAGAACTGTGCTCTTGATCTATTGGAGAGCCTAAAGAATAAGTGGAAGGACACACCTTTCGGAAGGTATGTCAGACTTGGCTCGTAATAGAACTAACGGTTTCATCTAAACTTCTAAAAAAGAGAACCGTAGAGGGCTTAGGGAATGCGTGCAAGTGACCCTACGGTGGCAACGGGCAAGAGTTGCTACTGCGGCTGCTGCACCTATCCTTTGCGACACCGTCAGGATATGTTTTATTTATTAACCAGGCTGCAATTATGTAACCTCCTGCTAGCTAGAACATTTGATTTCTGTACAGGATGATTTAATTTTGACTAAAAACTACTTGCATAATTTATTTAGAAATAAAATTATTGCCGGTGTTTTTATGATTGACAGTCTTTAATCATTTACTATATGGCGTGTATCTGCAAATATTTCTGAGGCAAGTAGAGACTGTCTGTTGGTCTAAGAGACTAGAGCATGAGATAAACCTAAAGTATATGTGCACCTCAGGCTTGGTCATATTGGAGAAGAAAGGAAAATAAATTGGATAAATGAGGGCTTTCTTCGGCTCATTGACTTCAAGTCTTATCAGTTTTGTGAATCTTGTCTTCAAGAAAAATTGACTAAATTACCTTTGTAGGACAAAGGGATAAGGGCCACAGGAAAATACTTTCCTTGTACACACTATGTGTGTGGGCCATATTGATGTGCATGCTAGGAGCAGGTTATCTTCTACTTCATAACATTGTACCGACTGATTATTCACGTATACGGTTATGTGTATCTTGTAAAACACAGTCCTGAGAAATTTTGAAAAAGTTCAAAAGAATTCAGATATGCAATGTAGAAAAACAAACTGAAAAATCCATCAAAGGTTCTTCGAATCATGATGGAGGAAGGAGAATACCTTAGTGAGAGTTTCTAATTATCTCAAGAAACGGCATAGTCTCAAACAGTGGACTCCTCCGGAACACCTCAACTCAACGGGTGTCAGAACGGAGAAAACCGAACCTTATTGATATGTCGATTCTATGATGAGCTTCAACTGATTCTTCCTATTTCTTTGGGGAATGCTTTTTGCTTACCGGCATGCTTATTGGTTAATAGGGTTCCCTCTAAATCCGTATCCTACACGCCGTAAATGAGATGTGGCATGTAAGAACGGCACCCAGTCTTGGTCCATCATCAAGATTTGGGGATGTCCTGTGGCCTATGTTTTAGCGTCTACAAGGTGGACAAGTTAGGCTAAGGTCTGAGAGGGCTCGTTTTATTGATATCCTAAAAGAAACCTTAGGTTACCGCATTTTTATATCCCAGAGAATCACAAATGTAGTTGTGAGGCAAACATGCTATTCTTCTTGGAAAAACGTTGTATTCCAAGAAGCTAGTGGGAGAAAAATTGAGCTTGAAGAGAGAGTCCTCTGAAAGAGCAAGAGTCATCAAACACTACAGAACTATTCAAGCTGAGCCAGTACATGTAGTACCTCCTCACCCGTAGGTCGCAGTAGAATCTCCCAATGCCCACTAAAAGATACTTAGGTATGCGTTAACAGAGGAAGTAAGGAAATGTTCCTCCATGGATGAATAGGAACATGGAGATGATCCAAAACCTACAACAGGCGATGTGCTGACATCGATTCGAGAAATGGCTAGGATGCCATGAAGTCAGAAAATTGACTCAATGCATTCAACAGGTTTGGATTTTAGTAGACCACCAGAAGGTATAGACTATTGGGTGTAAATGGATCACCAAAAGAAAGATAGGTTCGGATGGAAAGGTAAGACGCTATAGAATGGCTGTAGCAAAAGTTTATAGTCAACGCGAAGGCATTGACTATCAGGAGAGCCTTTTACCCTGTGCATGCCTTAAATCTGATCGAACACTGCTTGCTCTTGCAGACATACTATGATATGAGATCTGGCAAATGATGTGAAAACTGCTTTCCTAAAATGGATATCTTGAGGAAGATATCTATATGGGAGCAGCCTTTGGTTTCACTTCCGATGACGAAAAGTCACAAGTATCCAAGTTCAAACGTCCATTTAGACTTAAAGCAAGCATCTCGACTTGAAATACTCTTTCGATAACGTGATTAATATCGTTGATGCGTTAAGAATGAGGAGGAACTATTGTTTATACAGAAGGTTAGTGGGAGAGCTGTCACATCCTGCGTATTGTAGGTGGATGACATTCTCCTAAATTGGAATGACATTCCAGATCCTGAATTACAGTTAAAATATGTTGTATAAAGAATTCTCCATGAAAGATCTAAGGGGAAGCATCCATATTTTGGGGATAAAGGTCTATAAGGATAGATCTAAAAGGATGCTAGGCTCTCACAGAAAATGTACATAGAAGAGTGCTGAAGG
>NW_017890810.1:0-33973 GCF_001540865.1 Ananas comosus | reverse complement strand
GCGCTTAACTGGGGACGAGTCTAAGGTATCACCACAGTTGCACATCAGCGTCGCAGACGACTAGCAATGGAAATGGGATTGTCAATTCCGATTAGGTTTCCTACAAAAAGTAATTTGCCAATAGAAATAAACTCGGAGCAAAAGCCCATTTGGTCCCTAACCAAACCCATGTTGTACCTAGCTTTTGAATCTCTAAAACAAGCAAAGGAGCTGTCTAATCTCTAAAAAACTCATTTAGAACCATCCACAATCTTTAGGGTTAGAATGCAAACCAGAAATCCGCCTTAGAAGCACCATGAAGAAAATTAGGTGTCATGGTGTCATGGCTATATCATAGCTTCTAAACCTCTAGAAGCTGAATAACTCCAAAACTTGGTTTAATCCAAACCATTGATGAATCCTAGAAAGACAAGAACTTTTCTAGTCGAAGTCCTCGCAGAGCTTTTCTTATTGGAGAGATTCAGACCCAAATCCATCAAGGATCTCCTCCAGTCTCCTAATTCTTCTTTCCAGTCTAGAGGTTGCTCTCTAGAAAGACAAAAAGAAGAAAGGGGGACGATTGGCATATAAGTGTTGTGACATTGCATTTAGTCCTCGCATATATCATCAAATGCACTGCCAGCCTGGATTTTTCGCAGTCAGGGACCGTCTCCCGACCTGGGACGGGGTCCTCAAGTCTCCCGCGGACTGGCAGGCTGCCGTTTTTATGAAGAGACTATGAACTAGTAATAATAACTGGGCTAAGCATTTTGGGCCGGTGGTTTGGCCGAACGAGTTATTGCAGTTGAAATATGAGGGCCGTCTCCTGGGTCGTTACAAATCTAAAATAGTGGCCTACTTTAGATAAATTCACACATCTGGCAAATAAAGGAATCTGTTTATGAAAAGACGTTTTCACTTTATAATGACAGTAGTACACTATATAGTTCTACTATATATATATGAGAGTTAGGTTTACTCATAGATATAATATAGTATATATGAGACTATTAGCTGAATTTACTTACTATAAGTACTATACTACTACTATATATATATAAAAGCTCGGCTATTATATTCTTATGAATATATACCATTTTCTATAGCTTCATGCAAGTGTTTCCTTGCCTTAAATTTATCCTCACATCCTTGACGCGTTGATTTCAGGACCCCGTTGAAATCAGACTACTTCAAGGTCTAACTGACATACGCGACTGCCATCCTAGGTGCCCTAGAGAGAGACAGACTCACACTTAGTCAATTTTGACTTTAGACACTGTTCACCACTTCTATACACTCTGCCGCCCACAATCGCCTCAGTAAGGGGCCATTCTTATATGCGGCGCTATATTTGTGAACGGCTTCCGGCTACTAAGCTCTTGTGAGTACGATCGCCTTCGTCGCTCATAATTTGTTTTCAATGATAGAAGCTTCCAAATCGACGATCACACTATTTTCGCCTCTCCCGAGTGATAAACGCCTATGCTAGCCAGACATTTAAACCACGTTAGCAACATTCATATGTATCTATTAGATTCATATATGTTGAACACTATTCAATTACTTACGTGTGAGCGAGTCAAGAAGGTCATCAATTACAGTTGAAGATCAATCTTTTAATCGGCCGATCATGGAGTTAGTATCTTAATTTGGGTAAAAGGAATCGAAATCGTTGTGAGCTCCGAGTGTGTCCTTGATAGAGACAATAAGGTTCACTCAGATAATATCACATACATAGATAAAGACCACCATAAGTTCAACTCAAATTGAATATCTTGAACGATCATATTAGCAAGGTACGACTGTGTTAATTACGCGGCAATGTTCCTGGTCGTCCATTTTTCAGACCGAATTATTTTCTTACATGGTTTATCTATTCCAAGGGTGTGTTTGTTTGTGAGCGCGAATCTGACGTGAAGGGGGAGTGGCGACTGCATGTTTATACGCCGATTTAATGAACTTTATTATGATTTCGAAAATTACGAAATTTATTTTCTAAAGTTTCAAATACTCTAGACATATTTAACAGAGTGGATCGTCGTATTCGGAAAGCTCTATCATTAAAAATAACTTATGAAGTATGAAGGGCTCTATACTCATAAGAAGTATAGAGCCTAGCCTATAATATATATATATAATAGGAGAGAGAGAAGTGAGGCTAGCTATGCTTACTGGAAGCACGCGAGCCTTCATGCTTCCAAGGTCGTTTTTGGATGTTGCATACTTTCGAATCGTTGATCGGCTCCGTTAAAACTTGATCTAAGAGTATTTGAAGTACGCTTGTAGGAGCTGATATTTTTACAGTGCAACAAACTCTCTGTTGTGATGTTTAATTGTGTGTAATTTATTACATAAGCACTCAGTCAAGTTTCAGGAGAAAATGAGCTAAAACAGAGAAGTTACGCATATATTAGTTTTCCACTTAAGTGAATAGTAACCAAGTTTTTTCGGTGAAGGCCACAGAGTAGAGTGTGCTTTCTAACGCGTATCGGACTTCCGTTCATAAGATCCAATAGCTCGTTTCGAAACCGGTTCAGCTATTCGGAACCAATGCGCGCTGTCGAGATTTTGAGTTTGAGCGGCACGATTTCGATGAAAATCAAAAACTACATGTTAATATTATTTAGGTTATTTTATGTGGAAAGAAGATTGCGAATTGTGTCGTGAATGCCGTGGTTGATTCGAGCGTGAAGCGAATCAACAGCTTTTGTTGTCTCGTCAGCTGACGCGTGGCGCTGTCGGATTGCGAAAATCCGATGGACGACGGATTTTGGGAAAACGCGAAATGTTCGCTAAGGGTCGATGAGTGGATAATCGGAAATATTCGCAAAAGTTCTTAATATTTTATGTACCGGTTTCACGTGAGATCGCACGTGGAGGGGTATCCTGCTACTTTACTCGTGCTATAGGGACTCGGAATGAAATGTATGATTTTTGAGAGGACCTTTCTACAAATTGGAGCTTCGTATTTAAGCTTTTCACTTGTGAACCGCTAACCCTAGCCTGACCGCATCACGCTAACGACCTAGACCGCCTCTCCTCCCTTCCCTGAGTGCATCGGCTTCCGCCCCACCCGCCGGCGCACACACCCTGCCGGTCGCCGAGAGAAGGTTCGTTCTCCTCTGTAGCTCTCTCTGCTCATCCATCTCGCCTTTATCTCATCTTTCTCTCGGGTTGATGCCCAGGCTGAGGCTACAGGGCCTTCACCAGTGCGTCGCCCTGTGCCTCGCCAACTCTCCCGCCGCCGACCGCCGCCCGTCGCCGGTGCGCCGCGTGCGCTGCTGCCTCTCGCCAGGCCACAAGGCTGCCAGCCTGGGCCGAGCCTAGGCGAGATCTGCGCGACTACCTCTCCCAGCGTCGCCGCTGCTGTATCCTCTCCCGCGACGTCCCACGGAGCCCACGGCAATCCCTTCCCGCCGCTGCCGCCCAGTCCGCCGCGGCCAGCCGCAGGCCTCCTCCAGATCCCGTTCGGGCCGAGCCAAACTCCGGACCCATCCGGCTCGCCGCCACGTGGGACCAACACCGAGGTATCCTCTCGGCCTCAAGGCAACCTTCCCCGCCGTCCTGGAGCTCCCGCGGCGCGCGCCGTGCCCGCCATCCTTGCCCGCGAACCCGAGCTGACCTGTGCGGGCTTGCTTGCTCCGCCAATCGTCGCGCCGCTCTCCGTCGTCACCTGATGGTGAGCGGCCCATACACTCCTTCCTCCCCCGCACCCAATCCTGGCCACCGCCGCCGGCCGCGGCCGCCGGAGAAGCAGGACCGAGCAAGCGTTGCTCGCGGCCAAAGCCCGAATAAAATATAAATGGGTTGTTTCTGTGGATTTTACTGTTGTACAGCTTCCCGAGCCCCCCCGATTCTCTACGGAAGGAGTACGATGATCCCTGGCTAAGTTTCTGATCATCGTGCTCACTGCCTTGGTTTCTGTCGGGAAGGCCTCATTCCGCTGTTTTGCGGTTGTCGACCGCTGGTGGACCTTTGTGGCTGTTGTTCTGTGTTTGTGCGTCTTTTTTCGGCGATCCGAGGGCTGTCCTGATGCCTCCGGAGGTGAGACACGGTGATCTTTGGCAGTGCTGATCACCAGTGCTCACCTCATTTAGGGTCTGGCGCGGTCGGATGTTTAATTGTGGAAGCAATTCGTTAGTTTCAGTGCGCAGTTTTTTTGTTGAAGTCTCGGCGCTTGTCGCAGTCTATCAGTGGCCGGAATTGCTCCGGAAAGGTGAGGCATCGGCTTCGGCGACCCGAGACTGTCAGTAGTGTGTCTCCGGTGTGGCTGAATGACCTCTAGTGTTGTGTAGATCAGGACCATAAAAGTCGCCGACAATCGCATGAAATAATGCGATTCGGGTATTGCGGAAGGGCTTTATGCAACTTTGATTCGTGCGTGGCTGCTGTTGGACAGCATTGCGGGTAGTGGGTACTCGGACTAATTGTCCAAAGCCCCAAGTCCTTGCGGAAATCGAAAAAGTGATTTCTCGAGCGTTTTTTCGGCGAAATCCGCCGATTAGAACCGGTTTCGATTCGGGAATTTCTTCGCGACGGTCCTCGTGAGCATTTCTTGGAGTCGGCTGGCCCTTGTTGGCGTGGTCACTCACGTCATTTTCAGGGGTTTGGAATGACGGGTGAGCGACGGTGGCTTCCGGTGCGAAAATAGACACTTCTCGGAACCGGATCCGAAAACGATTACCGACGATAATTGTTTTTGAAGGCGAGATTTTGGGATTGCTGCCAAAGACATCTTAGTTGTTGTTTTGTGGCAGCGGGGACTCGTATCATGAGTCGGTGCGTTTCGGGACATTTAGTGGTCCGACAGAGCGCGGTGCGATTTCGGGACTTTCGCGGCAGTTACGGTAATCGTATTGGGAAACCGATCTCCGTGGGATTGCTTAATGGTTATGCTTTTAGGGTTTCTTAGTTGTGGGTTAGACACTAACCTAGTGGACCTCCTTAGGTCCGGTTGACATTCTTCTGCAGTAGAGACAGGCGCGACATTTGTAGCAGTGGGTACTTACGATCGCAGACGTCCGGTACAGTGGTGCAGCGCGTCGGTGATGGTTTTCTTACCTTTGCTCTTCGTTATTACTAGGCATATATATATGCTTGATATATAGTGTTGAGCCTAGCACCATGTTGTTTAGTTACACTCTACTCGGGTTGTTCTCTTTATCATGAGTAGGTAGAGTAGTTACAGCCATATTCTTTATTGCTCTACTTAGTATTCTGCATATCCTGTATCATGTTTAGAGTAGAGCGTTTCGTGATTTTATGTGACAATCGGTGACCTAGTTGATTCGTTCTTGGTATCTTATATCTGTATATAGCTCGGTTTGTTCCTTGACTCTTGTTGTTCTGAGACTTTGAGGTCAGGCTGTACCCCGAGGGGTAGGATTGTCGACTAGTGGCCGACGGTAGTTCTAGATCATATACTCAGATACTTGTTGACCGATTCTTGCATATATACAGTAGTTGACTCATTGATCAGTATCTACAACTGTGGGTAGGATGTTGAGTTGTTCCATCCAGTTGACTTGATTAGTCAGTATTTGCATAATGTTTGAGAGGATGTCGATGTCGTCCCATCCTAGTTGACCCTGATCGTCGGTTTTGTCTTTCTTTACAGTTGAGGACCTATGCGGTCGATAGGCCCTGGGGCAGGATTGTTGGCTGGTTGCCCGACGGGTTGATCATTGGACCATATTGGCATTGATCGCCCGATACTCGTCGCATTCACGAACACTGGCGGTCTGATCCACCGCAAGGAGTGTTCTTTTCCGGAAAACGTGTTGAATGGTGACAACCCGTGACCCTATGAGGGTTATATCATGTTAGAGCGGGCAGTGGTACTGTGGAGGTGTTGGCGGTGCGGACCTCCAGGGCATTGGCTTGAGGTCTGCGGTGCTGACCAAGAGAGCATTGGTTTCCAGATTGGGTACTTTTGGATTGATTGTCCATTGACCGCATATGTCTATAGTAGCGTCGTTGCATGCATACTTACAGATCTTACTATAGTTGTCTTGCTACTATAGTAATATTCAGTATGCTTTCTGTTCTAGTTACAGTATAGGCGGTAGCCGTTTATGCAATGTATAGTTTTTACTTCCCTTCAGTTTATCGCTATTGTATATATGCTCATTACCTTGTTTATTTCCACTGACGCTGTATTTGTATAGTTCTTCCTGATCCGGGAGTACTCCTCGCCTTCTCGCTTGCGGTACCCACTGGGAGGGAGACATGTTTACATGTTTCTCACCTCCCCCACCATTTTTCAGGTATCGCGGGCGGTTGAGTAGTGGAGCGAGACGTGAGGTACGTGTGTAGCGGTCGATAGAGCTTCGACCCAGGTTATTTTCGATTTAGCTATTACCTTTTTATTTCTGTGGATATATAAGCTTAGTCGGTTTACATGTTCAGTTTTGTTTTATTATTTGAACATCTAGTTTTCAGTTGGTTTTGGAATGCAATTAAGGAATTGTGTTTTCTTGAAATAAAAGGTTTTCTACCCCTCGTGGTAGTCGTTTCTTATAAGAATAAAGGTTTCGTGTAGGGAACAGTTTTCAAAAGAATGTTCGTGATTTTCTATTTAAACACTGAATGTAAACTGTGATGTGAATGGTGAATGTATGGATGTATAGTTATCTTTATTCATTTGGTTTGTGTTGTTTCCTGGCTATACTCCTTGTACTTGTGCGACGCCGTGCAAATCAGGGGAGACTCTGTCCGTGTGAACAGTGGATTCCCTGTATTTGTGGCGGATCTGGCATTACCCTGGGGTCAGGTTTGCAAAAAAAAAAAAAAAAAAAATTTCGCTGTGTTTTTAACGCTAAAGGGACCCCGGGGCGTGACAATACATAGAAATAAATTTTGCAAATTTTTCGATATCATTTGCCTAGTGAACTAAGGGCTCAAAATCAACGGCTAAAATAAAAATCTTACATAAAACGTGATAATATGACATTAAATTTTAGATCAAAGATATTGATCTTGTTTTATAATATAAAGAAATTTTCTATCAAAATTTCACGTGATTTGGATATTCTACACCGTTAAACTTGCAAACGGCTCACTAATATGTGTCTAGAAGCACGGACTTTCGCATGCTTCCAGGTCGTTTTCCATATTGCGAGTTTCGAATCATCGATCGGTTTTGTATAATCTGATCTAGAGTATTTGAAGTACCGTGGAAAATAAATTTTATGATTTTCAATATCATTTGCCTAGTGATCGTAGCAAATAATATCGAAAAATCTCATAATTTATTTTCTAGGTACTTCAAATATCAGAGATATAACTATATATATATATAATATCATATAATATATATATATATATACGAGTGAGACTACTATGCTTCTGGAAGCACGGAGTTTCGCGTGCTTCCAGGTCTTTTTGATGTTTCGACTTTCGAATCGTCGATCGTTCCGTTAAACTTGATCTAGAGTATTTGAAGTACCTAGAAAATAAATTTTATGATTTTTGTATATCATTTGCCTAGTGATCGTAGGACTCAAAATCATAATTTTAATAGTCGTGTGAGCTTTGCATAGTTTAACGGTGCAGAAATATCCAAATTATATAAAATTTGATAGAAAATTCTTTTATACTATATAAAACAAGATCAATATCTTTGATCTAAAATTTTAAATGTCATATTATCACATTTTGTTAAGATTTTTATTTTCACCGTTGATTTTGAGCCCCTTAGTTCACTAGGCAAATGATATCGAAAATTGCAAAATTTATTTTCTATAGGTACTTCAATACTCTAGATCGGTTTAACGAGTCGATCGACGATTCGAAGTCGCACATCAAAAAACGACCTGGAAGCACGGAAGCTCCATGCTTCCAGAAGCATAGAGCTCTCACTATATATATATATATATATATATATATATATATATATATATATATATAAACTTTGTTTGTTGGTTAGCTACATTCCTGGAGATTTCGTGGAGGCCATTTTGGCAGCATTTGATTGAGGTTTGTATGGTCAATTTGGTGATTTTCTGTGCTGTTGGTGTTTTTGAGCTGAAATTGAGATTTCTTTAGTTTTCTTGGATCGAATCTTGGAGAAGGCTGGATTTCGGACCAGAGAGTGTTACTCCATCATCCTCCACTGGTTTTGGGATGTTCCTTCACCTGATTTGGAGTTTCGAAGGTGAGTTTGACATTGGAATTGGAGGATTTAAGCTTAGGTGCTGAAATTTGAGGGTATTAATGCAATTTTGGTGTTCTTGCATTAGATCCTTGGAGAGGCTTGTTGCTGGTTTGTGGCTGAGCTTGGCAGGGTTTTTCGGTGACTTCTCGCTGTCGTGGATTAGGCGCTACAGGTGGGTTGATGATTAAGCTAGCCGAATTTTCGAATTTCGTCCTAAGTTTAGTTGTTGTCAACATGTATGTTTGTCTTTGTACATCATGTTAATTAGCTCAAATTAATGGATTTGCATGCTTATTGAAATTTGAATTTTGGAGCTTAAAATGTTAGTTTAAATATATATGTTGGACTTGGAATTGACTTAGGAGAAAACTAGCGATTCTACACCGTCATTTATTAAAACTACCAGATTTAGCTCCAGGAGCCGTATTTTGTTTGTATCGCCGTAGTTTGTGGGCGGTGGATACCCAGAATAGTGTAGAATACAGTTACGCTCGTGCTGGGATGCCGAGCTTATTTTTACAGCAGTGTTTAGGCTGTTCCGGACTGTCGGGTGCCGTTGAGATTGACGGTGGACCCATATTGCTGTTTTTGCATCAGATTGTGCCGAGGGCACGTGAGTTAGTTGTTAGACCCTGGTTACTTTGACTATAGCCTGTGAGAGCCTGATTGAGCTCGGCAGAGATATGCATGCATACTCGGTTGGGTAGCACCCACGAGTGCCACTCCGGAGTCGGGCTTAGTGCTATTGCGTTGGTGTCGTTGTGTCCTGGTTGGACTCGCTCTCTATTAACTACCCAGCGTGATGGTTGTTAGTGTAGCTTCGACAGGCGGGACGGGTGTATTCACAGTTCCTAGTGAGATTAGGTCAAAGATTGCATTGTTCTACAGATTGTTAGTGTTGGATCATGATAGTATAGTGACATATAGCTGTAGATTGTTTCCAGTTCCTTACTATCATTGAGCATACCTTATGTAGACTTAGTGGGTGAGCCATTGAGGTCGGTAGCGATATCCACTGAGGACTACTTTTTTTTGCAGTAGTTCACACACCCGGTTGTGGATCTTTTGCAGAGCCTTCTATTACGGCTGCTGCTACTGCTAATACTGATTGTGGAAAGGGTGTTGCGAGTTAGAGCCCTTCTTGACGAGTTGCAGAGCTAGAGGAGTACCTCCTATAGGTAGTGTTATCTTTTGATTCTTGTACATACTGATGTTAGTAACTCGCTGGAGCGAGCATTTTTGTCTCAGGATGCTATGTATGTATGTTGAACCGTTATTATTTATATATGTTTTCTTTTTTAGCAGCTCTATACTACTTGTTGTAGTGTTGTATGATTACAGTTACAGGTATAGCTATCACTTCGTATACATGAGAATTTCCTATGTATACGTCGGGTCTGTTAGCGTGCCCGGAAAAACGAGTAATCTGAGGTGTGACAGATTAAGTTAGTATCAGAACTTAGCATTAGGTCGTTGAGATTTAGGAACCCTAAGTTTGGCAAACCATAGGAAGGCTAGACGTGAGAGGCGTAAATTATCGCGAAGGTCAGCGATTGAACTGTTCTAACTCCTCCTAGAGTGGAGTGAGTGACTGAAGGAGTACCTGTTTCGGCAAGGAAAATTATGTCGGCTGCAGACGGTATAATTTTGAGGAGAAACAGGGGCGGCCTTCCAGACTTTCACTTGATGGGTCGAGAGTTGATTGTGTTTTGTAACTCACCCTGGTTTCGCTTGCAGGTAGCTATGTATCGATGTCGAGGTCGATCGCCGAGGCGGGATCGTGCCGCATCTCCTGAGATGTCTAAGCAGGCAGAGCCGAGTGCACGACCAGAGGCGAGCGCATCCCCGGATCTGAGAGAGCAGTTGGCTGCCCTGACTAAGGTGACGAGACAGCAGGGGGCGTTGTTACAGGGGATGTGTGAGAGATTAGCCGCGCCGCAGAGCACAGCACCGAGAGCACTAGAGCAGGCAGCTCCACCCCCGACTACTCCAGTGGCAGCACCAACCGCAGCGGTACCCCCACCAGTGGCAGTTCCTACAGTGCCAGTTGCATCTTCTGGAGAGGCGTCACAGATGACTGAGGCTGAGCACGAGCGAATGACAAAGAGGCTAGCTCGTTTTCGCCGTTTTGATCCGCCAACCTATGACGGCAGCTGCACAGAACCCTGGGTTGTTTAGGGCTGGGTCAGTGCAATGGAGAAGCTGTTTGAGAATTTGTTTATTCCTGAGCGGGAGCAGGTACACTTGGGAGTTCACTGCTTGGCCGGCGATGCACATTCTTGGTGGAGGAGGATGAAGCAAGACCATGGGTTGGTGGCCTTACAGATGAGATGGGATGAGTTCTGTGGAATGCTGTATGGGATGTATTTTTCAAACAGTGTGAAGCAGAAGCTCGAGGAGGATCTGAAGAGGCTCCAGCAGTGGGAGCGACCAGTTCAGGAGTACATCCGTGAGTTTACTCGACTCCTGAACTGTGTCCCATTTGTAGCCAGAGATGAGGCACACAGGGTGTATCTTTTTGAGCGAGGATTGAGACCAGAGATTTTCAGGTTGGTACAAGCGCAGAGGTTGAGGACCTTGGACGCGTATATGGAGCAGGCTTTGTGGGTAGAGAAAGGTGATGCATCCATTCGGGAGAGGACTCATGTGCCAGGGCAGAGTCAGGACAGGAAGCGCCCCTTTCTAGATGATGGTGGTCAGTCGAGCAGCAGACGTCCGCCGAGGCCTCCACGATCACGCTCTCAGGGTCGTGGGTCTTCGGGGCGTCAGTGTTCCAGAGGATCTCGTCAGCAGGGACAGACTCAGAGGACTCCGCGGTGTGTGATTTGTGGGGGACCACACTGGCCCCGACAATGTGAGCACAGAGAGGGCCGCTGTTTTACTTGTGGTCAATCAGGACATATGAGGTCAGCTTGCCCCCGAGCAGCATCACCAGCACCATTGACAGCGTCAGCGCAGCCAGCACCTCAGCAGTCTTTTGGAGCAGCACTGAGTTACCGCCAGGAGTATAGGGCGTCCATGCCGCGACAGGGTGAGCGGCGACAGCAGGCTCCGAGTGACAGGGTATAGGCAGCTCAGGTGGAGGACTCTACAGCAGCCGACCGAGTGGTGGCAGGTATCATTTTGACTTCCGGCATTAGAGCTTGTACACTTTTTGATACCGGTGCATCACATTCTTTTGTTAGCCGAGCATTTGCATCATTGCATGGTCTAAAGATAGGGCCGTTGTTGCATGCACGAGAGGTGCAGATTTCCGACCATGTTTTACGGGTGGTAGAGTGTTGTTGGTCATGTCCGGTACAGTTGGACTCGTGGATCATGCTTGCAGACCTGTTGGTCATAGGGCAGTTGCAGGATTTTGACGTTGTGCTCGACATTGATTGGCTGGCGCGGTACTATGCTACTATTGATTGTGGGGCGAGGGCTGTGACGTTCCGTGAACCAGGCCAGGAGGAGTTCACTTTTAGAGGCTGCAGGAGTACGTTGTTTGCCACTTGAATTTCGTCGGCAAGGGCTCGATAGCTGATGAGTAGAGGATGTGTTGCTTTTCTAGCAATGGTTATGGAGGTGCCTATGGCAGCGCCTGGACTAGAGGATATTCCTATAGTCCGAGAGTTTTCGGATGTTTTTCCTCCGGAGTTGACGACGATGCCGCCGGATAGAGAGATCGAGCTTGGTGCTATTGATAGTATCCCAACCGGATTCTATATATATATATATATATATTATATAATATCTATTTATATATAATAATATTATATATATATTGGCCAATTTGCATAAAAATCCACTAGTTTTGCACTTTTGCAAAAGTAGGCCACCTTTTTCGATTTTACAGATCCGGGCCGAATTTTTAGTAAACTAACCAAAATACCCTTATACCTTTTTCTCTCTCCTTTTTTTTTCTCGCGTTCTTTTTTTTCTCGCCGAGGAAAGCCACGAAGGCGAAGGCAGAAACGACCTCCATCGTCTCTGCACCTCACGCCCTTACCCCCACCCTCGCCTGTGCACCCATCGCCCTACTCGCCTCTGACCCCGCCGAAGCCGTGTTGAGACCCTCTTTTTTTTTTTCTCTTCGACCCTCGTCCACCGCCTCCGCGGCCCTCCGTGACAATAACGAGGATGGTAACGCGTCCTCTTCCTCCGCTTTCGCCCTCCACCTCCACTGCAGCGGATTTTCTACCCACCAAACCCACTTTTAGGAACTCGCGTTCCCACCACCGCCGTCGACGATAAAGAGAAAGCACTTCTCAGCGCCGAGAAGCTCGCCGGCGAGGGAGGGGGCACGCGGCCCACCCACCTACCCAAGAGGGCGGCAACGAGCGTGGCCTCGACAGTGTCGGAGGCAAGAACGGCGAGGAATGCACAGGAGCATCTCTGGTCACGCCCCGAGGCCGGTCCTATTTGGCCGGTTCGAGCACGTCGAACAGACGTCGAACGGACAGAGCCTCCCCTGCCCGCCCAAGGCTGAACAACAAGTACAAATAGAGTACAAAATTTGCACATGCGGAAGGATACATAATGGCTTGCACGAAGACAAGCAATAGCCAAAGTGAAAATACTAAACTAAACTTCAACAAGTAATATGATTAACTTTAAATCACATACATGTATACTACTTTAATTAAGTTCCTTTACATGCTCTTTCATCATTTTTTTTACATCATAATGCTCCAAAATATAACTTTTGACATTTAAAATAAATATCTTTTACATCATACTCATAAGCATCTAGAATTATCAAATACAAAAGATGATAGTAAAGGGAATGCAACTACAAAATATGAAACCATCTCGGGTAGTCTCTATCTAGGGCACGATGCCCTTACCGCGGTCGTCTGCCGACTCGCTCGGTCCCGGCTCTGTGAAAAAATGGGGTGTAAGAACTACAATAAAGTTTCCAGTGGGTTCGGCCGCCGACCACGCCGACTTTCCCACTAAGTCTAAATCAGGCATAATAGAAGAAAAAGATATAGATAGTAACCAAACTATACAAATGCAGCTAATTTGCCTGAACAATAATCAATGCAATGCTCAATAGTATGCTCATGATGAATGCAAGATCACAATTTCATTGCCCAATCTCTTGGCTAATTCGTAGGTTTTGCCCTCAACAAACTCACCAACCCAAATCCCTACTATCGGGGAGATACCCGCTACAACCCGACGGGACCGTCCTCTGGGGAGATACTCGCTACGACCTAGTGATGACAACTCCGGAGCACATCGCCCGAGGGGGAGCTACTGTCCTCGAGTAAGGACTATGGGTGAGTACGATCAATCCTTAACTTTAAAGATTCCAAGTTTAATCCATTCCTTAACTTTAAGGAAAACCTTGCTCATATAACCCTTGACTCAAAGGTTGTTATGTCATAATGTCGCTATCTCTATTTACTTGCATTCTTTATCCTTTATTAGTGTCATATAAACTACTTTGTTCTTGTACTCATTCATTAATGTCTCACTTGTTTTCTAAGTGTTCAACTCTAGCATTCTTGACTCGTCGATGCCACTCTCTACAATTATGTCAACATATCACTTTTGTTCTCTTGTCACTAAGTCCTTTAGCTTTGCTAGGTTCTTATCATCATACATGCATACATACGTTATACGATTCCTTACTCTTATGCTATGATTACTCGTGCATTTATACTCATAGCATTCCAATAAAACACACAAGTACCCTACTATACAAAATAGCCAACATTCACATATGCTCAAAAATGACACTTTAGACATAAGAGAAATTTCGAGGTCCTCGGTATGCACCACCCACCTTGTATGGTTGCAAAGGTGCTACTGTGAATTTCTTGAAATTTTTGAAACCCTATTCCGCATGCTACGACTATCTGTACCAAAACGAAGCCAAATTAGACTTTTTTCGAATTAAGTTTGCGTACTCTCGTCGTATTGTCGAACCGAGCGCACCAACGTGTTCGTTACACCCCCAATTAGATTTCTATAAGGTCAATTTACCTTGAAAACAATCTACGGTAAAAGTTTCAAATTTTGTGCCCTAACAATGCCATATGTTAAATTTCTTGGAATTGATCTTGTAGCTAAGCAAAATCAAGCTTAGAACCACCCAAGGAGTTCTCTAATACCATTCCTAAACTATTCCGACCATTCCTAGGGCATCAAAAGCTAATCCTAGAGGTTCACTATGAGAGCTCATGAGAAATAAATGTGTTTCATGTGTTTCATAGCCTCAAGGTAATTTCTAGCCTTGCAAGATGTTCAAATCCCAAAAACTTAGGGTATAAATTCAAACCCTAGACCCAATCTTGCATAAAACTCACCTTAGCCCACTAGCTCTCCAATGTCCACCTTGTAGGAGAGCCCAAACCCTTCAAATCCACCAAAAATCCCTTCTAAAGCCTTCTCCTCCTTCTTCTCCTAGCTCTTGGAAGTGATTTCTAGAGAGAGAAAGAGGGAAATGAGATGGAGGTGGATTCTCTGTAGTGAAGAGAGAATAGAGGGTGTTGGGGTGTTTTATGGGTTGCTACAAATACAAATAAACCCTTCATTTCATTTTATTTCGCAGCAGACCATCCTTGCCGCCAGAGCCAAAGTGTACCGGTACACGGGTTCTTGTACCGGTACACATTTGCGCAGAGGCCAAACCCGAGAGCTGCTCTTCTCGGGCAGTGATGGTTGTACCGGTACAGCATTGATGTTGTACTGGTACACTTTGCCCAGACTGCCGTTTTTCTCGTTGTTCGACTTCTCTTCGCGCTAAGCAATGCTAAAACCCTTTTAACTCTTTTAGAACTCCTTTTTAACCCTTCTAATATTGTTGGAATACTAAATGAAATTTGTCCAACTATTTCTCTCGACAACTTTAACCATTTGGGTAAAGTTCGATAATTGCTCTCGAGGTTTCAATATGTTACATTCTCCACCCTTTAAAATTTGTTTCGTCCGCGAAACTACTTAGTTGAAACCTAGATCCGTACCTCAATTCAATTCTTCAAAGAGATGAGGATGACGCTCTTTCATCACGTCCTCAAGGTCCCAAGTATCTTCCCGATCGTCGTGATTGCTCCAATGAATTTTAACATACGGAATTTCACGATTCCGTAGTTTTCTCACTTCTCGATAGACGATGAATGCCGAAAACTCCTCGTAAGTCATATTCTCTTGAAGCTCCATCGGCACATACGAAAGAATATGCTCTGGATCATGAACATACTTGCGGAGATTGGATACATGAAATACATCGTGCACTCCCGCAAGTCTCGGTGGTAGTGCTACTTTGTAAGTCACCGCGCCGACTCGTTCCAAAACCTCAAATGGTGCGACATACCGGGGACTTAGCTTCCCTCGGACACCGAACCGTTTAACTCCCCGCATCGGCGATACCTTTAGAAATATGCGGTCTCCAACCGCACACTCTATATCCTTTCTTCGCTTGTCGACATAACTCTTGTGCCGAGATTGCACCGTAGCAAGTCGTTGGCGGGAGAGGCGAACTTTCTCCTCCACCTCCTGCACTACATCAAGGCCAAGAGCCACTCTCTTGCCCACCTCGCTCCAATGAATAGGAGAGCGACATTTTCTTCCATAAAGGGCCTCGAATGACGCCATCGCGATACTTTCCTGATAGCTATTATTATACGCTAATTCCGCCATTAGTAAATGATCGTGTCATCCGCCCTTGTAGCCAAGTACACACGCTTGAAGCATATCCTCAAGTATTTGAATAGTCCTCTCCGATTGATCGTCACTTTGAGGATGAAATGCCGTACTAAAGTCGAGCCGTGTGCACAAAGCATCTTGTAAGCTCCTCCAAAAATATGATGTGAACCTCGGGTTCCGATCCGATACAATTGACACCGGAAACCCATGAAGTCTCACAACCTCGTCGAGATATACTTGAGCTAGCTTGTCTCCCGACCATGTAATATGAATCGGTAGGAAATGCGCCAACTTTGTCAACCGGTCCACTATCACCCAAATTGCATCGTGCCCACCCTGAGATTGGGGCAAACCGGTCACGAAGTCCATAGCAATATTTTTCCATTTCCAAACGGGTATAGATAGGCTTTGTAATTTCCCCGCCGGAAATCGCCGCTCCACTTTTACTTGTTGGCACGTAAGACAGTGTGCCATGAACTCCCGAATGTCTTTCTTCATGCCCGGCCACCAATAGTGTGCTTTCAAATCTTGGTACATCTTGGTGCCGTCCGAGTGGATACTATAAGGAGATTGATGCGCTTCTTGCATAATCGCCTTGCGAATGTCCTCGTTCTTGGTACACACCAACGATTTCGGAATTGAAGTGTGCTGTCTGTCCCAATGCCAAAATCATCGGCACTACCGCTCTCAACTTCACCGCGCACCTTTTGGAGATACTCGTCGGAAGCTTGCAACTCTTTTATCCTCTCCAACAAGGTCGGTTGTACCACCAACGCGGCAAGTGTAGCCGGCACTTCCGGCGCTACTACTTCCAATCCAAGCCGTTGCATCTCTTTTTACAATAATGGTTGGGGTGTAATTGCCGTAGCCAAGTTTTTTCCCGATTTTTGACTAAGTGCATCGGCCACGATGTTTGCTTTTCCGGGGTGATATAGAATAGTAACATCATAGTCTTTCAATAATTCTAATCACTGCCGTTGTCGCATATTCACCTCCTTTTGGGTTAACAAGTATTTAAGATTTTTGTGATCCGTGTAGATCTCACAATGTTCACCATAAAAGTAATGCCTCCATAACTTTAGCGCAAAAATAACCGCCGCTAGCTCGAGGTCGTGAATCGAGTAGTTCTTTTCATAGCTCTGCAATTGGTGCGAAGCATAAGTTATAACCCGCCCGTTTTGCATCAAGACACACCCGAGACCGACATATGAAGCATCACTGTACACAACAAAGGTCTCCCCCGGCGTCGGTAGAGCAAGCACCGGGGTTGTCGTCAACCTTTCTTTCAACTCTTCGAAGCTCCGATCACAATCGTCGCTCCATATATATTTCACTCCCTTGTGTGTAAGGCGCGTTAGTGGAGTAGTTATTTTGGCGAACCCCTCCACGAACCGCCAATAGCAGCCCGCTAGTCGAAGAAAACTGCGGACCTCCGCTACACTCGTCGGGCGAGGCCAATCTTTAATTGCCTCAACTTTCTTCGGATCCACCAAGATACCCTCACCCGAGATCACATGACCTAAGAAAGTGACCTCCGATAGCCAAAAGTCGCATTTCTTCAATTTGGCATAAAGCTTCTCTTTTCGGAGTATTCCCAATACGGTCCTCAAGTGCTTTTCATGTTCTTCCTCACTCCATGAATAGACCAACACGTCGTCAATAAACACCACGATGCACCGGTCCAACAACGGTCGGAAGACCCTGTTCATTAAGTCCATAAACACCACTGGGGCATTGGTAAGCCCAAACAGCATTACCGTGAACTCGTAGTGGCCATACCGCGTACGGTATGCCGTTTTGTGCACATCGTTGGGCCGTATCTTCAACTGATGATACCCCGATTGAAGATCTATCTTCGAGTACACCCTCGACCCTTGCAATTGGTCGAATAGATCATCAATCCTCGGCAATGGGTACTTGTTCTTAACTGTCACTTTATTGAACTTGCGGTAGTCCACGCAGAGTCGAAGTGTGCCATCCTTTTTCTTCACAAATAGCACCGGAGCTCCCCACGGTGACACGCTCGGCCTCACGAAGCCTTTATCGAGCAAGTCTTGCAACTGTGCATTTAGTTCTTTTAGCTCCGCCGGTGCCATTGTATACGGAGCCTTCGAAATTGGCGCCGTCCCGGGAATCAAATCAATAACGAACTCGATCTCCCGGTCCGGTAGCAATCCCGGTAACTCCGCCGGAAACACATCCGAAAATTCACACGCTACCCAAATACCCTCAAGTTTCGGGTACACCTTTTGGGCTTCTACCATTGTCGCCAAGTAGGCTACACATCCACCCTTAATCATTTTCCTCGCTCTCGTCGCCGATACGGTTGCCGCGAAGAGCTTGCTTTTACATGCCCGGTATACGAACTCTTCTTGATTAGGCTCACAGAACGTGATCATCTTACTTTCGCAATCTATAACGGCATAGTATTTGGAGAGCCAATTGATCCCCAAGATTACGTCGAAGCCCCACATTTGGTTTAACACCAATAGATCTATCGGCATGACCCAATCGCCTATCTGCACTGGACACGCCAAGCACTCGTCATGAACATGGAACGAGTGCTCCGGTGTATTCACCGACCAATAATCCTCGTTATGCGTGATCTTTATGTCATGAGCTTTTGCAAATGATGCACCTATGAATGAATGCGATGCACCTGTGTCGAATAAAGCTCTAGCTCTAGTGCCTTTAATCAAGATAATACCTGCCACGACGTCGTCGAGAACTGCAGGCTGCTCCTCCACCTGAGTGGCAAAAACCCGCCCACTCGGTGCTCTGGATGCCTCCGGCTGACGCGATGAAGATGAGCATCTAGCTGACATAGCTGGTGGTAACCTCGCAAGCTGTCTCGGGGTAGAAGGAATTGACGCCGCTGTCGGTGCAGACGACCCCAAACTCGGGCACTCCCGTGACATGTGCCCTGATTGGCCGCACTTGAAGCACTTTCCCTCGCGCTGCGGCATGCCGGCTGTCGATGGTCACCGCCGCAAATAGCACAATAGGAAGGCCTCCAACTCCTCGACTGCTGCCGGGGATACCGAGGGGGCTTCTTTGCATTCGGCCGGGCCCCGGTGCCACCCGCAGCCCGTTTTTTTCCCTTGTCCCACGACTCCGCCATAGCTTCGCACTCCTCTCGTTCGTGGGCGCTGCTATGCTCTGCCTGTAGAGCTCGGTCAAAGACCTCCACAAAGGTCGTCAGCTTGAGGATTTGCACCGCCTCATAGATCCTCGGCCTAAGTCCTCGCAGGAACCAATCGGCCCGGTCCCGGTCATCACGAACAACCTCCAGGACGCAGTCGATAATGTGGGAGCACTCCTGCTCGTAGTCCGCCTCTGAGTGATCTCCCTGCCTCAGCTTGCGAAACTTTTCTTGTATCTTCTGCTTCACCGTGTCGGAGAAGTAATTGGCGAACACCACCCTCTTGAACTCCTCCCAAGGCATAGGCGGAAGATCGGGAGATCGATCCCGCCTAACTCGCTTCCACCACACCTTCGCCGCCTTCTCAAGGCAATGTGTGGCGAGGTATACCTTGTCCTTCTCGAAGGTATATAAGTCCTCGAAGAGCGCCTCCATGGAGTCAATCCATGACTTCACCATCGCCGGTTCCACCACTCCACCTTCGAAGATAGGTGGGTTGAACTTATTGAACTGTATGAGAGCCTCCACCGCCGCACTATCGGGGTTTGAGGTCCCCGATCCGGTCGGTATCGCCATAACTGGGATGGCCGCCACGGCCACCCCCGCCGGTACTCCCTCGGCCACCATCGGCACTACTGCAGGGGGCGCAGGATGCTCGGCCTCTACTCGCGCCGCTGCCGTTTGCTGCTGCTCTAAGGCCTCATGGAGCCTTTGGATTTGCTCCCCTTGGCGTTGAACGGACTCCGCTTGTTGCCGCACTACGCTAATAAGCACGGCCATCTGCTCCCGAAGTTCCCCTTCGCCACCTGCTTCGGGTTGCACGGGAGCTGCACTTGGCTCCTCGGCCATAGACCTTGTTCGTGGTCGACCACGAGGCATCTTAGGTCGTCCACGAGGTGGCATTGCTTCCTGAAATGAAGCAATTTACATGAGTTATTCAATATTACACTCGAACATACCCAATTCGGCGAAAGCAATAAGTTTATTTATTTTCCTTCCACAGCATCATGTCATCGGCCGTCGATCACAACACAAGAAAAAGAAAACAAATATCAACTTAAATTTAGTCCCTAACCACATTAGAGACATTAACGTTAACCAAATCATAAGCTTTCGCTATATTTTGATTCCACGTCGCACACGTCTCGTAGATCCTTAAGGTTTTCCATTCCTAAGGGTCTCCAGGTCCATCATACACTTTCACTTTTAGGCTCTTTATGCTCTGATACCATTATATCTGTCACGCCTCGAGCCCGGTCCTATTTGGCCGGTTCGAGCACGTCGAACATACGTCGAACGGACAGAGCCTCCCCTGCCCGCCCAAGGCTCAACAACAAGTACAAATAGAGTACAAAATTTGCACATGCAGAAGCATACATAACGGCTTACACGAGGACAAGCAATAGCCAAAGTGAAAGTACTAAACTAAACTTCAACAAGTAATATGATTAACTTTAAATCACATACATGTATACTACTTTAATCAAGTTCCTTTACATGCTCTTTCATCATTTCTTTTTACATCACAATGCTCAAAAATATAACTTTTGATATTTAAAGTAAATATCTTTTACATCATACTAATAAGCATCTAGAATCATCAAATACAAAAGATGATAGTAAAGGAAATGCAACTACAAAATATAAAACCATCTCGGGTGGTCTCTATCTAGGGCGCGATGCCCTTACCGCGGTCGTCTGCTGACTCGCTCTGTCCCGGCTCTGTGGAAAAATGGGGTGTGAGAACTACAATGAAGTTCCCAGTGGGTTCGGCCACCGACCACGCCGACTTTCCCACTAGGTCTAAATCAGGTATAATAGAAGAAAAAGATATAGATAGTAACCAAACTATACAAATGCAGCTAATATGCCTGAACAATAATCAATGCAATGCTCAATAGTATGCTCATGATGAATGCAAGATCACAATTTCACTGCCCAATCTCTTGGCTAACCCGTAGGTTTCGCCCTCAACAAACTCACCAACCCAAACCCTACAATCAGGGAGATACCCGCTACAACCCGACGAAACCGTCCTCTGGGGAGATACTCGCTACGACCCAGTGATGACAACTCCGAAGCATATCGCCCGAGGGGAAGCTACCGCCCTCGAGCCAGGACTATGGGTGAGTACGATCAATCCTTAACTTTAAGGATTCCAAGTTCAATCCATTCCTTAGCTTTAAGAAAAACCTTGCTCATATGACCCTTAACTCAAAGGTTGTTATGTCATAATGTCGCTATCTCTATTTACTTGCATTCTTTAACCTTTATTAGTGTCATATACACTACTTTGTTCTTATACTCATTCATTAATGTCTCACTTGTTTTCTAAGTGTTCAACTCTAGCATTCTTGACTTGTTGATGCCACTCTCTACAATTATGTCATAATGTCACTTTTGTTTTCTATGTCACTAAGTCCTTTAGCTTTGCTAGGTTCTTATCATCATACATACATATATAGGGTTATACCATTCCTTACTCTTATACTATGATTACTCATGCATTTATACTCATAGCATTCCAATAAAACTCACAAGTACCCTACAATGTAAAATAGCCAACATTCACATATGCTCAAAAATGACACTTTAGACATAAGAGGAATTTCGAGGTCTTCGGTATGCACCACCGACCTTGTATGGTTGCAAAGGTGCTGTAACGCACTGGACTTTTGCAAATTGCGAGGTTCAAGTGATTGGATGTGTTCTCAGTTTTTCCAGACTTTCTGGTGGATCGTTGACAGTGTTCCGACCTATGGCTCGTATCCCGAGAAGTGAGGTTTAAAGCTTAGCATCAAAACCCGAAAAAAAATGAATTTTTGGTTAAGCTCTCGAGTAGCCTTCAGTGGGCTATGTACCGGTACAGGGTGATGGCTGTACCGGTACAGCCATCAACTGTGGCAGCATCTCAGCCAACCCGAGACTCGGGTTTGGCGTTTTCGTGAGAGGTGTACCGGTACGCGGGCCCGTGTACCAGTACGCAGTGGCAGATTTTGAATGGTCGAAACTGCAGGGGTGTTTTTGCAATGTGGCTTCTCTATTTGTATCCCCACGCCCTAGGAGCCTCCCCTGAGCTTGGCACCAGCGAGGAGAAAGGTGAGGAAGCCCTCCACACCTCCCCATCTCTTTCCTTGATTTTTGGTTGGATTTTTAGGAGATTAAGCCTCTCTTTTGCTTGTTTGAAGCTTTTCCACCTTGGTTGAAGCTTGAAGCTTGGATTTGGAGCTTTGTTGAGGGGAGATCTTTGGACTTAGAGAGTTTAGAGTTTGGATTGAAGCTTCTAAGAGGTAATCTACTTGTTCTCTCCCTCTAGAATTGAGTTTTATTGTTGGATTTGAGATGAAACCCTAGAATGTGATTTTAGCGTTGAGTTTGGGTATTTTGATTTTAGGGCTTTTGGAGCTTGATTGATTGGATTAGAACCTTCCTCTAGGTTGGATTAGAAGGGTTCTAGCTCTCTTTTGGAGCTTGGGAAGAGATTTTGCTTTAGAGGTGAGTTTTTCTCACCTAAGCTTGAGATGGTTAATGTTGATTATGTGGTTGTTCGTAAGGTTTGTTTAACTTTTGTTTTTACACCTCTAGGGTACTAGAAGGCTAGTGGACACCCTCGTTGGAGCAAATGAAGAGTTGCGCGACATTCTGGGGGTTTGACCTAGCCTAGTATATGAGAAATTCTCATATCCGGTGTTTTATACTTCGTAAAGGAGAAATTCATGCATTTTCATGCTAAATGTATTTATTATGAATTTTAGGATGCTTAATATGTCTACGTTACGTGTAAGGAATTTTCAGACCTCTATGTAGTAGAGAACTAGCATGTGGAACTTGCACATGATCGGCATCCTATTGAGACTTGGAATCATAATTCCTATTGTGGAAATGAGCATTACTTGCATGCATCTAAAGCTATTTCTATTTGAGACTTAAAGGATCTTGGTAAGCGATAAAGAGGCTTGGGGACTTGTACTACTTATGAATAATCGGGCTAATATCATAAAGGGGCATTAAGCTTGGTATATATATATAGACTTAATAAACTTATTGTCATAATGGGACATTAAACTTGAATGATAAGTGAATTGCATGTGCATATTAATATTATGAGAGTTATGCAAGCGGGTAGTCGCATTGGAAAGTGCATGCATGTAGCATTATGAGAACTATGCTAAGCTGACTGTTGCGCGTATTAACCTATTATTGATAGGATAAGCTAGTGTCATAAAGCGGCATTAGGCTTGGAACATGTGGGAATCTAATAAGGTAGTGCCATAAAGAGGCATAGAATGCAAGGTGTGCTTAGATTATAGCAATATTTAAGTGTCATAAAGAGACACTAAACATAGTGAATGCTAGAACTTCACCCTGAGACTTGGACTTCGTAAAGCTAAGGTCATCGACATAGAAATTATTGAACGGTTAAACCTTCACATTGAGACATAGTACTAGACCTTTGGGTTGCTAGTGACTGTTACCATGTTAGAGACATGATGATTGGGTACTTGAGACAGATCATGCTTGCTTGCCATTTGTGCTCATTCGCACATGCTTGTACGGGTCGCTCCCTACAAGCCGGCACTCCGGAGTTAGCCTACGCGACTTATGTTCACTTGTGCGGTATCGAGTAACCTACGGGGCCCAGAAGGATAGACTCATTCCTAGAGTGGGAATGCTGGAGCTATCACTGGCACTTAGGCGGCACAAGCCAGACCTCACCTGTGTAGGTCCTAACTGAGATTGAACCAGAATATTAAACAACAAGTTGATAATCACTACTAGACAGGTCATAGTAGTTGGATTCCTTGACATGCTACGGCATAGGGTTGGATTTTGAGATACATAGTGTACCTGACGGTATCGCTCATGGTATTGTAGTATACTTGGTTGCTATGATAATACGTATTAGATATGTAGTTGGCTTTGGGACATATATCATACTTCATTGTATTACTTGTTGCATCATAGCATACTTGTTTAAGTATTATCATACTGGATCAAGTAGAGTAGATGTACTCCATGTTGACATTCTACATACTTGAGGCATAGTAGAGTAGCATCTTATTATTATGCTTCATTTACCACAGTTAATTTCTGTTATCTTTATCTGCTCTCTTTTGGGCGTAGTGGTGCAGTTGGTGCAGGTCAGTAATTGCCCACTGGGAACTATAAATTATAGTTCTCATGCCCCCTGTTTTATGTTTTCTTTCAGAGCCTTCCGCTTCGGGAGGGGCTCGGGATCGCGGAAAAGGTTTCTCCTCAAGCTAGCTATCGAGGGATTTGGCGATAGGTGGTCCACCTCTCTTTTGTTTTACTTTGATGGAGAGGTTGTGAGAGTTTGTACCTTGTTATAGAGACCACCCTACTTTTGTATCTGGAGATGTTTGATGTATTAGTTTCTATTATACTCTAATGGTTTAGCCCTTTTCTTTCTTTTTACTTCCACTTATTGATAGAACTTAGCTGTATACTTGCTCTGATATCGTTAGTTACTGTTTATTCCTATCTTCATATCCCTTGTTGTAGACGCCTTATATGTGCAGACATATGGCGGGTCTGGGCACGCACCGGACAGGGCCTATGCCGGGTCCTGGGGCGTGACAGGTGCTACGGTGAATTTCTTAGAATTTTTGAAGCCCTATTCCGCGTGCTACGGTTATCTGTACAAAAACGAAGCCAAATTAGGCTTTTCTCGAATTAACTTCGCGTACTCTCGTCGTATTGTCGAACCAAGTGCACCAACGCGTTCGTTATACCCCCAATTAGATTTCTATAAGGTCAATTTGCCTTGAAAATAACTTAGGGCAAAAGCCCCAAATTTAGTGCCCTGACAACGCCATATGTCAAATTTCTTGGGATTGATCTTATAGCTAAGCAAAATCAAGCTTAAAACCACCCAAGGAGCTCTTTAATACCATTCCTAAACCATTCCGACCATTCCTAGGGCATCAAAAGCTAATCCTAGAGGTTCACCATGAGAACTCATGAGAAATACATGAGTTTCATGTGTTTCATGGCCTCAAGATAGTTTCTAGCTTTGCAAGAAGTTCAAACCCCAAAAACTTAGGGTATATATCCAAACCCTAGACCCAATCTTTCATAAAACTCACCTTAGCCCACCAGCTCTCCAATTTTCACCTTGTAGGAGAGCCCAAACCCTTCAAATCCACCAAAAATCCCTTCTAAAGCTTTCTCCTCCTTCTTCTCCTAGCTCTTGGAAGTGATTTCTAGAGAGAGAAAGAGGGAAATGAGGTGGAGGTGGGTTCTCTGCTGTGAAGAGAGAATAGAGGGTGTTGGGGTGTTTTATGGGTTGCTACAAATGCAAATTAACCCTCCATTTCATTTTATTTCGCAGCAAACCATCCCTGTTGCCAGAGCCAAAGTGTACCGGTACACGGGTTCTTGTACCGGTACACATTTGCGCAGAGGCCAAACCCGAGAGCTGCTCTTCTCGGGCAATGATGGTTGTACCGGTACAGCATGCTGTACCGGTACAGTTTGCCTTGCCTGCCGTTTTTCGCGTTGTTCGACTTCTCTTCGTGCCGAGTAATGCTAAAACCCTTTTAACTCTTTTAGAACTCCTTTTTAACCCCTCTAATATTGTTGGAATGCTAAATGGAACTTGTCTAACTATTTCTCTCAACAACTTTAACCAATTTGGGTAAAGTTCGATAATCGCTGTCGAGATTTCAATATGTTACATCTCTGGATTAGCACTTTTGTTTGTTTTAAAAAAAAAAAAAAAAAAACTAAAAGACCAAAAACTAGAGAATAATAAAGAAAATCAGAGAAGAAGGAAGAAGAAGATGAATTTGCATTGTTAAGATTAAATTTCACTGTTTTAAAAGAACGTTACACTATTATGAACGTAACTTGCATTTTTTTAAATGTAAACTGCACCCTTTAAGATGAAAGCTATACTCTTTAAACGAAAGTTGCACTCTTTGAGAGATATTTATACTGTTTATCCTCTTGTTGCCCTCTTTAAGAGGAAACATTTACACTATTTCTTCTCTTGTTGTATTATTTCTCCTTTGATGTGTTGATGTGTAAACTGCACCCTTTAACAGAAAAAATAGTGCAACAAGAGGAGAAATAGTGCAACAAGAGAAGAAATAGTACGACAAGAGAAGAAATAGTGTAAATATCTCCTTTTAAAGAGTGCAATAAAAGGAGAAACAGTGTAAATATCTCTCAAAGAGTGCAACATTCGTTTAAAGAGTGTAGCTTTCATCTTAAAAGGTGCAGTTTACATTTAAAAAAATGCAACTTACGTCCATAATAGTGCAACGTTCTTTTAAAACAGTGCAATTTAATCTTAACAATGCAAATTCATCTTCTTCTTCCTTATTCTCTAGTTTTCTTTATTATTCTCTATTTTTTGGCCTTTTAGTTTTTTTTTGTTTTAAACAAATAAAAGTACTAATCCAGAGATTCTTTCGTGCATTTCTCGCCCTCTTCGTCTCCGAGACCGTCGAGGCCGCACTTGCCACCGCCCTCTGAGGTAGGTGGGTGGACCGTGTGCCCCTTCCCTCGCCGGCGAGCTTCTTGGCCCCGAGAAGCACTTCCTCTTCCTCGTCGATACAGCGACAGTGGGGACGGTGAGTTTGTTTGGAGGGTAGAAAATCCGCTGTAGGGAAAGTGGAGGGCGAAGGGGGAGGAAGATGATGTATTACCATCCTCGTTATTGTCATAGAGGGCCGCGGAGGTGGTGGAGGAGGGTTGGAGAGAAAAAAAAAAAAAGAGGGTTGCAGCGCGGCTTCGGCGGGGTCGGAGGCGAGTAGGGCGAGGGGTGCGCGGGTGAGTGAGGGCATGAGGTGTAGAGACGATGGGGGCCGTTTCCGTCTTCACCTCCGTCGCCTTCTTCGGCGATAAAAAAAAGAACAAGAGAAAAAAAAAAAGAGGAGAGAGAAAAAAGGTATAAGGGTATTTTGGTCAGTTTATAAAAAAATCCGGCCCGGATATGTAAAATCAAAATATGTGGTCCACTTTTGCAAAAGCGCAAAACTAGTGAATTTTTTATGCAAATTGGCCAATATAAAATACTAATATATATTATATATATATATATATAATATATAATATTAATGTCTGCCTGTGGTGATGTGTGTGTGTGTGTGGAGGTGTCATGGTTTTAGTATGTGGCCTGTGATGGCTTTAGTCTAGAACGCGTGGATATTATGGCGTCCCTGCGGGGCTTGCCCTCACTACTTAAGGGCAATTCTCGCAAACCACGACTCCGTCATAACAGCTCACTGATCTTCCTCTCCCTCACTCCATGGCAGCCTAACCGCCACCTTAACCACACCCACACACCAACAACCCACAAATCGACGAAAACTAACACCATTACTCCTACACCCTCCACCAATCCCTCTCGATCCCTCAAAAAAAAAATACGACTAATCTGCCTCATCGGCCTCCGCATCACGCCTCACAGCCCCAGCCCTGTGTCACGCTATCTACGCGCTTCGCGACTCGGACAGAGTGGACCGCCGGCAACAACAACGATCGGCACCATGCATTCGAATAAGAGCGCAACTTCCAGCCCTACGGCCGCCGACTCAGCCGGCACGGGCTACGGCGGATTCATGCACAAGCGCATCCCCCGATACAATCTTCACGGCAGCGCTTCGGCTCCCCGCCTCTCCTCCCCCCATACCTCCGACCCCGCCTACCGGCCATCCAGCCGCCGACGTCGGCCCGCGGCGTAATGCTTCGACCCCCCAGCACCAGGCGCTCGACAACGCCACTCCAGACGTCCTACAGTACCATTTAGTACACCTCCAAAATAAACTCAACGCATCATTAACAGTCATAAATAATTAATTAATTTGAATATCCAAAGTACATACATAAATCTGACATCTCTTCCTTATAATTAATATTAGTAACTCTTGCACTTGACTTCTATATTATTATTCTCTTTCTTTTCAAAGCAAAAAAATAACACATAAAAAAAAATAAAAAAAAAAAATCTGTTCTAGTTTGACCTGAGAACTATCGATTTAGAGCTAATTGGGACTTGCTGCCTTTTCTATATATTTAATCCATAGAACAATTGGATATATAGGAATAATAATAAGCACGGCATTTAGAACTAATAAGCAGGTTTGCGAATCAAATGCAGTAAGAAAGGCAGAGAAATCAATACGAATGGTCTTATTATATATTTTGGCATTAATAAAAAACTCATTTATTCACATCCTAGGTCATTTTTTTTTTGGAGGTTTGTTTTTAATCTTATTGGATCTCCACGAATCTAAAGTTAACATGCTGATAATCAAGCACCCTGACAAAAGTGGCGTGTGTTTCATAATATAATGAATTCTATATAATTAATATATATAATAATAATAAGATTTGCATGAAAAGAACAAAACGGACAAGGCAGAGTTTGTTTCTCTTGTATAGATATGCAAGTGTTCTCGAAGCAGGAAGCTTTGGTGCATAATTAGACGGTAAAATGTATGAGAGGATTGAAAAGGGCGTTCTTGTAAGCTAAGCATGAGAGATATCATACTACTCTGGTAGCTCAACATCGGTAGTGCAGAAGAACAAATAACATAAAATTATCTCTACAATAGTAAAGGACGAGAAGCGTATGAATTACTGGAGTTAAGAGATTAAGTTACGCCGAAGATGCTCGTGAGTTCAATGTGGGGACTTATCATTGTCTCGACCTAAAGCAGGGGATGAGGCTGGTGGCATAGGAGGATTATTGAGAGCAGGATTTTTTGTTCGGCTGTATGTAAGAATGGCGTGGTTTTGCTATACAGGGAAACAATGAGTGGTGTCTGTAAGGGTGGTGATACTTACAAGAATACAGGAGTGATCGCTGCGGGCCGAGCACGGCCAATTTTTCGTATTCGAATACTGGTTCTGTTGATTTATTGAGTATAAAATTGTTTGATGCATCAAAATAGCTGTATTGCGACAACAGCAACCACTTGATGGAGGATCCTGAGTACTCAGTGCATTTGGTGTCTTATTAGTATAGGAAGTGAAAAAGCTCGCGGAATGAGATTATCTAAGAGTAGCCACTGTCCATTTTTATCTAGTTGTTTCAATGAACCTGATATTCATATTAAGTATTGGCAGTTTCCATCAATGGCAGTACATCAAACTAAGAAGGATCGCATTTTTTGTTATTTGGCTCAGTTTTTTCACCAAATTAAACAGTGGAAGCTTATAACTCGCATAAAATACTCCATTCAATTAGAAATTCATGCACATCTGAGATTGCAGGGATGCTGCTGCTCCTTCCTAATTAAGCATTAGAGAGGGGGATGTAACAAACATTGTTGTTCTCTAGTCGGTTGGAGGATCGAATGAGAATTTAACTATGTTAGTTATTTGGTGTTAGGTTCAGTGCATAAAAGCTGGGTCCTCCTCTTTCTAGGGTCTGCTGTAGATCTGCTGCCTTAATTGTCAGATTTGTTTTTTTTTGGGGGCAACTTCTAGAGCAGGCACCGATTTCCTTGCATTAAAACTGTCAGGGACTGTCAGCTAACCTCCAAAACCAATCCACAATGACTACTCAGAGGGTGCAAATAGGGTGGAAGGGAAGGAAAAATTTGGCATTGAGAATGATTTAATTCCTCGATCATCAATCCTAAGATGAATTAATGTCATCTATTTCACTGTGATGGGTGGATCATTCTGTGATCAGATACATTTTGTTTCTGATGACCGGCAGCAGAGTCATTCTGTGCGAGGATAATTATGTTAGGTATATTTGAAAAATGTTTATTCCTTTGTAGAATGGCTATTTACGGAAGAGTTGTCAACTCTAATTGGTAAACCGACAAAGAGAGATATATTTGCAAATTTTTTTGACTTTAAATAAAAATTCTTGATAACTAAGATTTAGTGGGATAGATATATTTTCTAATTATGCGACTTGAGTACTTCAATTGATCAGTATATTAGCATGAACTCTGCCCAGTAGTGCAAATTAATTAACTTTTGTGGCTGATCAAGGTTCAGATTGGGTGGTCCACATCTTGTGACAAATTTTGCTTTGACCATCCGATCTCCTAAAATTATAATTTTTGGTACAAACCTTAGAGTTGGTACTTACTTTAGTAGAATTGTATTCGTTGTACGTATTATAATTTTTGGTACAAACTTTAGAGTTGGTACTTACTTTAGTAGAATTGTATTCGTTCTACGTAGTCGCATGAATTATATAAAATAGGTAAAAACTTAATGTATAAAACTTATCTTAGACCGACCATCCTTAGAGCAAGTGGCAAAGGGCTTGATGGTTGGTACCCGAGGTCCCAAGTTCGAATCCTAGTTGATTCACATTTCCAGCTAAGTTTATTTCTTAATGAAATAAACGAAGCGGGTAGCATGCTACCTATTTCTCAAAAAAAAAAAAAAAAAAAAAAAAAAAACTTATCTCAGTTATCATTTATTTTAATATCACTGCCTAATCTTTAAAAATTTTGACTTTACTACCTTATCTTTTAACTTATTTGATTTGAATCAATTAATAACTTTTTAACTTTGAAATTTAAACATGTCATTTATCTTTATGAGTTTAGTCAGTATATTTTATACAATCCATGTAAACATAAAATTCATTAAAGTAAGCAATCAGCTTAAATTGTATATTCAAAGAACCATCAAATCACTTAAATATATCAAACAGATTGATAAGTTGAGTGGTAAAATCAAAATTTTGAAAAGTCGGATAGTCGAATTAATCAAAATGACCTATAGTTCAGGTAATAAGTTCTATAAAATATGCTACCGAAGCCTAGAAAAATAAATTTCAAATTTTGAAGTGTAGAAGTCATTAAATTGCTCAAGTTAAATTATTTAAAAGATTAGATAGTAAAATTAAGATTTTTAATAATTAGTTAGTTAATTCAAAACAAATTATGGTTCAAATAAGGTTTCTATAAATTTACCTTATCACTTCTACTATGTTAGGTGCATTAATTCTTTTTCTGGAAATTAATTTACCAAATCTTCTGAGCTTGATGGGGCTCAACCATGTACATCAGTACATGATCTCGCTCACGTTCTCACAATCAATGAATCTAAACAACCAACGTACTGTTTCGTTTCACATGATTAAAACAAAGGCGCACAATAAAAAATAATAAAAACTCCAAAAAAAACCCTTTATAATATTGAAAAGTGACATTAGCATTATATGTGTTTTGATTGGAGCAGAAAGTACTGCACGGATCTTGAGACAATCCGACGACTAAAAAATTCACAAGACGTTGAGCTCCCGTGCTTTTAAAATCACAGAAAGAGCTCAACTCTAATGATCAGACTTGTTAAATATATTTGTTTTTTTTCTTAGAGATAGGTAGCACACTACCCACTTCGTTTATTATTTTATTTAGAAATAAAATTAGCTAAAAATGTGAATCAACTATGATTTGAATTTGGGACCTCGGGTACCAACCACCAAGCTCTTTGCCACTTGCGCTAGGTACGGTCAATTTGTTAAATATATTTGTTATATTGAAAGTAGTTTGTTCTAGCAGTCTTATTGAATGGATAATATCTAATACGCCTTTTAAAACATTAAAAATATTTAATATATTCTTAGTGTATCAAAATATTCATATTGATTTTTAAATTTTTAAAATTATACTCATAACCCCTAGAACTTACTAATGAGATTTGAGGTTTAGAAGAGTATTTTGGAAATAAAGCGGCAAACTTAAAAATGTTGAATAGCATTGAGGGGCATATAAGCAAAAGCTCCTTTGTTAAAAGGGTTCATAAGTTACCATATTACATAACTGTACATTACAGAAAAATCAAAATAGAATAATGAGTGGAGCAAAGTATTACACTTTTAACCTAAATTAATAGACAAAATATAGGACTTTTTTTTTTCCAAATAGTCCTAGAAAATATTATAATTGGCTAATAACCTTACTAAAAAAATATATTTGGTTAAATAACCCTCATTTTGCTATGTAGGAGCTACAGTAAAATTTTCTCTTAAAGGCATGAAAATAGTAAATGATTTACGGTCTTTCTAATTTTTCACAAAAGTGATGAATCAGTCTTTCTGTTTTATTGATTCTTTTTATTTTTCATATAATCCTAACAATCATATAAAAATTTCAACAAATCACATACAATCCTAACAATCTCACTTTTTAAAAAAAATTTTATATATAATTCTAACAACTATATAAAAATTTCATTAAATCATGTACAATCTTAACAATTTTAAAAAACAAACAAATAATTTTCAAGAAGGCGGTGAATGATTCGCCATTTTTGTGGGAAATTAGAAAAACGGTAAATCATTTATCGCCACCCGCTTTAAGAGAAAATTTCACCGTGGCTCCTACATGGCACAAAAAGGATTAGTTTGCTAATTATTTTTTTATACAGTTATTTATCCAATTAGAGAATTTTATAGGATTATTTTGAAAATTAAGTTTAAATTTGATTAAATCAAAAGAAAGATTTGCCACTTGACCGTGATAATATATATTTTTTAGATAAAAAAATAGCATATTATCTGCATCATTCATTTTTTAAAAAAATAATTTTTAAATTTGGGACTTCAGATACTAGCTAAGCTAGATACCTTTTTTCGGAGGAGTATTTTCTATCACACTTATTTTTTATGGAAATAACAACAATCAATTTAAAGTTCTTCCTGCTGCCCAAAGGTACAAAAATATATATATATTTTTAAATATCATTTTGCTATAAATTAAGTTACCGCATTAATTTTCATTAAACTCTTTTCTTACATGGCACAACGAAGTTGATTCGGAATATATATTAGGCCAATTTGCATAAAAAATCCACTTATTTTGGGATTTTGCAAAATCGGGCCACCTTTTTCCTTTTTGCAGATTCGGTCCGCTTTTTCCGCCGCCTGACCAAAATGCCCCTCCTATACAATAGCCTCCCGCGTATTTCTTGACATACGTATACTGCCCTGCCGTACGGTCTGGCGCGCATTAAATGACCCGTTNTTTTTTTTTTTTTTTTTTTTTTTTTTTTTTTTTTTATCTCCCTTTTCCTGGATCTGATTTGGAAATGTTAGGGAAAAATTTATATATTTTTTATGCCCTAATTAATCATGTGTTGGCCTAAAAATAAAAACCCTAGTTAAAAATAAAAACCCTAGAGGAAGAGTTAATGACACACGCATCCACCTAAGATCCTGATGTCGAGATGTTTTTTAGCTCGAGTAAACACTTCGAATGGTGGCACATTGACAAAATCAAAGAAGCGAAAGTCACCACTTGGAGAGGATTTGATCAATGAACAATTTTGTTCAACCTTTGCGTTCACTTGGAATTTCATTTAACGATGCCAACGAGCACTTAGGTCAGCTTGCTAATTGCTTTCAATTCATGGCAAATAATGAGACCATAAAGAAGAAGTTGTTTGAAGAGATACTAAAGATCGAGGGACTTGAGGACAGGCAAATAATGGATGCCACTGAAATCCTAACGGGTGATTCTACAGAATTACACACATTTTAGTGCATGCCCGATCATTACCGAAAGCAATACATTTTCCGCATCTTAGGCGGACATGATTGAAGAAATTGTGTTATTAGAGTTGGATAGTTGGGTTTAGACTTTTTTGGCTTGCCTTTTTTTAGTGCAAGAACTTTTAAATTTTTATAATGTAAGTGTTTAAGCTTCCACTTTTGGATGGTATTATGATGTGTGTGGAAGTTTCGACTCTATGAAATATTTATTCTATATGGTGCTTTGTTAATTTCTTAACTTGGTAATAGTACTATTTGATATTAAAAATGAAAAATATATATTTAATATTATGTTGTTAATGTGCCTTTATGTGATGTTTGGTTAATGATTTTGTTTATAGATGAGTTTCTAAATTGAAATTTATTTGTTATTGTATGATTTTTGATTATGTATTATAGTCTTTTTTATATTTATTCTTTTACGGGTTGAAATTAATTTTTTGCAACGTAATTTTTTTTTCATGTTTGGTCTTTTTATTTTATTACTTATTAATATAATTAATTTACAAATGCAAATTATATTTACTTATATTTCAGTAAAAAAAAAATATTCAAATGA
>NW_017890809.1:32731-33984 GCF_001540865.1 Ananas comosus | reverse complement strand
GCCTCGAACGGTGCCATCTTGATGCTTGCTTGATAACTGTTGTTATAAGCAAACTCTGCCATCGGTAGATGCTGCGACCATCCTCCCTGGAAGTCGATCACGCAGGCTCGAAGCATGTCCTCGAGAGTCTGTATAGTACGCTCTAACTGCCCGTCACTCTGGGGGTGAAAAGCAGTGCTGAAATCTAAACGCGTACCCAAAGCATCCTGTAAGCTCCTCCAAAAATGGGATACAAAACGGGGATCTCGATCTGAAACGATAGAAGTAGGTACCCCGTGCAATCGCACAATCTCATCCAAGTATAACTGTGCGAGTCTCTCACCAGTCCAAGTAGTGTGGATAGGTATGAAATGCGCCGATTTCGTCAACCTATCCACGATCACCCATATAGCGTCGTGCCCGGCCTGTGAGCGAGGCAATCCCATCACAAAGTCCATGGTGACCTTTTCCCATTTCCACACTGGAATCGGTAGGCTCTGCAACTTCCCCGCAGGAACTCGGTGCTCAGCCTTCACTTGTTGGCAAGTTAAGCATCGGGCAACAAACTAACAAACATCCTTTTTCATCCCGGGCCACCAGTAAAGTAACTTCAAGTCCTTGTACATCTTGGTGCCTCCCGGATGTATAGCATACGGTGCTCGGTGTGCTTCTTGAAGAATGTCTTATTTAATGCCCAAGTCCGCCGGTACACAAAGTCGTCCGCGAAAACGCATCAATCCATCACCGTCTAACGTGTAGTCATCGGTGCAACCATTAACCATCTTAGCTCGAATCTTTTGCAACTCCGAGTCGGAAGCTTGCTTTTCTTTAATCCTTTCCAAAAGGGTAGGTTGTACCACTAAAGTCATCAATCTCAAAAGTGTATCAGGAGCCACCACCTCCAACTCCAACCGCTTCATCTGCTCGATCAATGGCAGTTGGGTAACCATAAGCATCGCTAAGTTTTCCGTTGATTTCCTACTTAGCGCATCCGCCACCACGTTAGCCTTGCCCGGGTGGTAAAGTATCGTCAAATCATAATCCTTGAGTAGCTCCAACCATCTGCGCTGCCTCAAGTTCAACTCCTTCTGAGTGAAAAGATACTTTAAGCTCTTGTGATCCGTATATACTTCGCATCGCTCGCCATAGGGGTAATGGCGCCATAGCTTCAATGCAAAGACTACGGCCGCCAACTCCAAGTCGTGAGTGGGGTAATTCCTTTCATAGTCCTTCAATTGGCGAGATGCATACGCGATCACTTTTCCGTCCTGCAT
>NW_017890809.1:24009-31184 GCF_001540865.1 Ananas comosus | reverse complement strand
TGCAACAAGGATACAAGTGGGATGCCATGCAGCTCGGCAAACAGCCGATCAATGAATGAATGCGATGCACCGGTATCAAACAAAGCTCTAACTCGAATACCATGAAGTAAAATGATACCTGCGACCACATTCTCGGCTGCCGCCGCCTCCTCAGTCTGGGCCGCGTACATGCGCCCGCTCGAGACCTGTCGAGACCCCTCCACCTGCCGCTGAACAGGTGGCCGTCCGGCCTGATGATGCGCAGAAGATGTCCCCTGACTGGGACCTAGTGATGCGGGTGCAGATGCCGCAGATGGCGCTGGCAATGGACTCCTCGGGCAGTCCGACTGGAAGTGGCCCTCCTGGCCACACAAGAAGCACCTGCCTCGGCTGCGTGAACACTGCCGCGGGTAGTGAGGACCGCCACAGATAACGCAGCGGGGAGCCTGACGACGATCGGGTCCTCCTCGCTGGGTAGACTGGCCGCGTCCTCGCGACTGGCTCCTGCTCCTAGGATGCCTCGGCGGCCTCCGTGAGTGCGTCTGACTCGCACCCTCCGCCGCTGGCCTCTTGCCCTTCCCTTTCTCCAAGCTCTCGCGACGCTCCTGCAGATCCGCCGCTCCCGCTTCCACAATCAAGGCTCGATCCACAACCTCCCGGTAGGTCTGGAGGTTGGAAGACTGCACTAATCGGAAGATAGAGGGCCGCAAACCGCGCTCAAAGATGCGGGCCTTGTCCTCGTCGTCCCTCACAACGAACGGTACACTGTGTAGTATCCGGGAGAACTCCCTCTCGTACTCAGCCACTGACCGCTCGTCCTGGCGCAAGCTACGCAAACCCTGCTCCATCTTTCTCTTGACGCTGGTAGGAAAGTGGTGCGCCAGTAGAAGCTCCTTGAATCGTGTCCAGGTAATCGCTGCCAAATCGGTGTTGGGGTTGTCCTGGATGTCCAACCACCAACGATAGGCCTTGCCGTCCAAAAAGTGAGTGGCGAGCCAAACTCTGTCCCGCTCCTCCACGAAGGTGTCTCGAAACAGCTTCTCCATATGCATCAACCACTTTTCGACGATCCAGTGGTCGACGTTCTCGCCATCAAACGTCCTCGGGATGCACCTCCTGAACTCACTGAGGCGCTCCATAAGCCGATCCCGCTCGGCTCCCTCGGCCATCACGGGGAAAGCTGCTCCCGTGGCCGGTCTCTGAACAGGTAGTGCTGCAGCCACCTCCTCCCGAGGTGCGGTCGCCGGTGCCGCACGTGACGAACTGGGCGCGGGGGACTGCGCCCTCGGTGCGACGTCCACCACGGGTGCTGGCGGCGTGGGACCCTGGGTCTCTCTCGAAGCTGCCGCCTGCTGGAGTAGGAGGTCCTCGAGATGTTTCATCCGCGCCTCCTGCCGCTGAGCCACCTCGGCCTGTCGCTGCGCCGCCGCCGTCTGCTACGCCAACAGATCAGTGAGAACCGCAAGCTGGGCCCTCAAGTCACGGACCTCACTAGATCCGAAAGTAGCAGAGGTCTCGACCTCCTCGGGGTGTGCCGCATCATCCGCCCCGGCAGACTGGGAGCGAGTAATCGCAATCGTCACTACAGAACATAAAAGCGCAAGTTAATAACCCACGCTATCGCATCCCCGCTCAAAAGATAAAACCCCAAATCATGCGAAAGTAAGGAAGTGTCCTTCACTACTAACTCCCGATGTTACGTTGTCGGCCGCCAACGTAACCCTCCGCGAAGTTAGAAGCCATACACTCCGATCAAACTCTAACTTTTTAGAGTTGTCATAAACCCAATCGAAATACTTTCGCTCACAAGTCAATTAGACCTCGTCTCTCACGAGCCTAATTCCTATAGTCCAACCGGCCTAAGGTTCGCTAGGTCCACTAAGACTCAACCCTAGGCTCTGATACCAAATTAATCTGTCACGCCCCGGGACCGGCGGAGGCCCTCCCGGTAGCGTGCCCAGACCCGCCATATGTCTACACATATAAGGCGTCTACAAGAAAAGCGGAAGTAAAAGCAAGAGATGGAACAAATAAAAGAAGTGAAATAACAAGCAACTAATGATATCAGAGCGAGTAAAGTTCTAACATCTATACTAATAGTAATAGAACATAACTAATACATAAAAGTAGACATAAGTTATACAATATCAGCCTCTAATACAAAAATGGTGGTCTCTAGTACACTGGTAAAACCCTCAACCTCTCGCAAAAAAAAAATATATATCGAGAGGTAGACCACCTAGCAACTCGTCCTCGAAGGAAGCTAGCTCGAAGCAACTCCCTTCCCGCGATCCCTGGCCTCACCCTGCGTGGAAGGCTCTGAAAAACATCGAGAAAAAGAGGGCGTGAGAACTATAATTTATAGTTCCCAGTGGGCAATTACTGACCTCAGCTCAGTGCACCACTAGGCCCCAAAGAAAAGGGTAAGTCTAACAATAAGAGTAACGAGTAAATTGCATATTAGAAAGCATAATAATTAGGATGCTAAGCTACAACTTGCAATTAAACATGGCATTCCTAATGCGACTTTATCTTGTCATGGATATATATGTTCACAAGTAATATCATGCTTTACTTTATACAGATATGAAAGTAATACTTGGTCATGACTACAATGCATATAAGGATGCAATAAACAACATCTCCTAGCATACTACATGTATGTATGAATACCCAAATGTCCACAACTATGCTAGAAGTAAGTCCAAGTAATCCTACTACTACTCTCTGACTAGTAGTGTTCATAATAAACTCAACACCGTGTCGATTTCCATTTCCAATTAAGGACCTACCAAAGGTAGTCCAGCTTGTGCCGCCTAAGTGCCTGTGGTAGCCCGACATCCCTACTCTTGGAATGTGTCTGTCCCACTCGACCCCGTAGGCTTCTCAATACCGCACGAGCGAACATAAGTCGCGTAGGCTAACTCCGGAGTGCCGGCTTGTAGGGAGCGACCCTCACAAGCATGTGCGAATGAGCACAAATGGCAAACAAGCAAGGTCACTGTCTCAAATACTCTATCCGCATGTCTCTAACATGGCAAGGTCACTAGCATCCCAAGGATCTAGCCCAATGTCTCTAAGTGATGTCCCAACACTCACTTGCTTAGTGCCTCTTTATGACACTTAAGCATCACACTGATCAAACTCGATTCTTGTTCTATGTTTCATTTAAACATTAATACTAATGACTACTATAGCCCGGGCCCAATGCCTCTTTATGACATTGGCCCAATTCCCAAATAGTCCAAGTTCTCAAGCCCTCTCTAGGCTTCTAAAATTCCTAATGTCCCAATTGGCATATAGGTTAAATGCAAGAGAGCAAGATCCGTTTTCATAATAGGGATCATGGTTCCCAATCATAACTAGAATGCTAAGTCTCACATACATGCACTCTACCACATAGGGGTCTAAAATTTCGCTATACATAATATATGCATGTTAAGCATTCTAAAATTCATATTAAATATATTTAACATGGAAATGCATGAATTTCTATTTTACGAAACATAATTGCCAAATATGAGCATTTCTCATATCATAGGCTAGGTCAAACCCACCGAACCGTCGCGTAGGGTCTCGATTTGCCGAACAAAATTGTCCACGAGTCTCACAATACCCTAAAAGTGATCAGCGAAGAGATACGAGGGCATTACGACCAACCGTAAGATCAAAAATTAACCTAGGAGCAAAAAGGGTCAAAACTTACCTCAAGAGTAGAAATCTCTTCCAAAGCTCCAAAAGAGAGCTAGAACCCTTCCAATCCAAGCCCTAGGAAGGTTCTAATCCAATCAATCAAGCCTCAAAAGCCCTAGGTTCAAAAAGCCCCAAAATCAACCCTAAATCCCAAACTAGGGTTTCATATGGTAAAACCTACCAAATCAAGGATCAAAGGGTAGAATCCAAGTACTAACCTCCCAAGATGCCTCCAAACAAGCTCCAAATCTTCTAGGGTTGAAGATTGGTCCACCACCAAGCCCTACAAGCAAGCTCCAAGCCTTGCAAAGGTGGAAAAGAGAGAAAGGGGTTGAGCTCCAAGCTCCCTCAAGCTAGCTCCTCTTCTTCTCCTCCTCCTTCTTCTTCTTCTTCTCTCTCTAGAAAGTGTTGGGAGGGGGTGAGAATGAGGAAATGAGAGAGGGAAGAGGAGGAAATGGCTAATAAGCCCATCCAATGTAACAAAATCCAGCTAGGCCCTCCAAAAATCCAATATTGCATCAGCCCGGTCTGGGCAGTTTTCGCCCAGAGGGACCGGTCTCTCCCCAGCAGGGACCGGTCTCTCGCTGCGAACCCGAAAAACCAGCGTTCGGGAACCGGTCTCTCCCTGCGCGGGACCGGTCTCTCACTGCGAAGACGCGTTCGGGAACCGGTCTCGCCTGCCAGGGACCGGTTGCCTCAGGCTGCCTCAACACTGTTCACTGGGGGACCGGTCTCTCCTTTCAGGGACCGGTCCCCGAGAGTAAAAACTCTCAGGACTTGTCCAGAATTCCAGTTTTCGAACTTTTTAGGTCGAGATACATTCTACAACCCTCCACCAAGTGTGGAAAAGCTCGAAATACATCCAAACACTCGAACCTCGCAATTTGCAAAGGTCCAGTGCGTTACATTCAGATTGGAGATAATGTCTTCTTGAAAGTCTCGCCGACTCGAGGAATTAGAAGGTTTGAAATCCGGGGTAAGTTGAGCCCCCGATACATTGGACCGTATGAGGTTTTGGAGCGTGTAGGTCCGGTAACGTATAAACTTGCTCTACCACCGAACCTATCGGGTGTACACAACGTTTTCCATGTATCGGTCCTTCGGAAGTACATCCATGATCCGGCTCACGTTTTGAACGCTACACCAGTGGAGCTGAGGGATGATCTGAGCTTTGAAGAGCAACCTTTGAGGATTTTGGCTCGCGAGGTAAAGAGGCTGCGGAATCATGAGATTCCCTTTGTGAAGGTGCTTTGGAGCAACCACGACGAGCGCGAGGCCACTTGGGAGTTGGAGAGCGCACTGCGGGAGCGCTATCCCCATCTTTTTTCGATGGAGGCTTGAGGTACTTTGCTTATTTTGAGTTTCGCGGACGAAACTCCTTTTTAGGAGGGGTGAATGTAACACACTGGACCTTTGCAAATTGCGAGGTTCGAGTGTTTGGACAGTGTCCTGAGCTTTTCCAGACTTTCTGGTGGGTCGTTGACAGTGTTCCGACCTATGGTTCGAATCCCGAGAATTGTAATATTTTATGTAGCGCTAAGGTCACTAAAGAGTTGGACTTAGGCTACCCTCGGATTGCATTCTGCACGAGGTGTAACCGGTGACAGGTCGATGGCTGTACCGGTACACATTTTGCACCGGTACACATTTGATGGTTATACCGGTACACTTGTGGCGAATTTCAAACCCGAGCCTCGGGTTTGCATTTTCGTAGGATTTGTACCGGTACACTTTCCCGTGTACCGATACACTTTGGCAGAATCTGAGCAGTTTGAACTGCAGGGGGTTTTTCGCAATTGTGGCCTCCTATATGTATCCCCACGCCCCTAGGGCTCTCCCTGAGCTTGGCGCCTGCAAGGAGAAGGGTAAGGGAGCCCTCCACACTCTCCCATTCCCTTTTCTTGATTTTGGTTGAGTTTTATTGAGATTAAACTCTCTTTTTGCTTGANGGTTGAGTTTTATTGAGATTAAACTCTCTTTTTGCTTGAGATCATTCAGAATCAAAGCATTCCAAGCCCAAGAGAAAAAAGAAGAAGGGGCGAAAAGAGTGTGGCGTGAGGAGGATTCTCGAATGGAGAATTTTCGATGTTAGAGGGTGCGAGGGCCGGAGCTGCTACAATTACATTAGCGGGAGCTGCTGTCACCAAGGCCAAGGGCCGGACTCTAGAGAAAGTGAAAAGTGATCTGCACTATAGCTTCTCCCAGTCCTTCTTTGAGCTTTGCTTTGAGTGCGCTACTTCAATCATTAGAGGCTTCTTCACCTTGGTTGAAGCTTGGAGCTTGGATTTGGAGCAAAGTTGAGGGAAGATCCTTGAAGTTTGAGGACTTTGAGCTTGGTTTGAAGCTTCTTAGAGGTAAGTGATTAGATCTTTTCCTCTAGATTTGATTTTTGAAGGTTTCTTTGAGATGAAACCCTAGATTGGAGACTTAGGGCTTATTTTGGGCATTTTTGATCTAGGGCTTTTGGAGCTAAATTATTTGATTTAGAACCTTCCTTTGGGATAGATTGGAAGGATTCTAGCTCTCTTTGGGAGCTTGTGAGAGTTTTTCTACGCCCTAGGTGAGTTTTTAGCCCTTTTGCCTTGTTGGTTAATATTTGATTATATAGTTGATCGTAATGCCCGTGTATCTCTTCGCTCAATACTTTTAGGGTATTTTGAGACTCGTGGACAACTCCGTTCGGCGGATCGAGGGACTACGCGACGGTTCGGTGGGTTTGACCTAACCACACAATGAGAAAATCTCATTTGTGAAGATTTGAGTATCGTTAATTGAAAAGGCATGCATATTCATGTTAGATGCATTTATTGTGATTTTTAGAATGCTTAAAATGCTTGTGTTACATGTGATGAAATTTTGGACCTCTATGTAGTAGAGGGTTGCTTGAGAGATCTATGATTTCATTTAGCATTCTATGTGAAACTTGGTTTCACGTTTCTATAGTGTAAAGGAGCTTTGATTCATGCATTTAAACTTAAATTTATTTGAGATATGAAAGATGACAAAAATTGCCATATAGAGGCACCGAACTAGAATGTACGTGAATTAGAGAGCTAATGTCATCAAGCGGCATTGAGCTCGGGACATGTGTGAACCTAGTGGATAGGGCCATCGAGGGATTTGGAAACATGTTGAACATTAAATTGTCTAAGTGTCATCAAGGGGCACTAGGCGTAACGAATGTTGAACCTTCATTTTGTGATTTAGTACTAGATCTTCGGGATGCTAGTGACTATACCATGTTAGAGACATGATGAGTGGATACTTGAGACGTTGACTATGCTTGCTTGCCATTTGTGCTCATTCGCACATGCTTGTAAGGGTCGCTCCCTACAAGCCGGCACTCCGGAGTTATCCTACGCGACTTACGTTCGCTCGTGCGGTATTAAGAAGCCTACGGGGTCGAGTGGGACAGACACATTCCAAGAGTAGGGATGTTGGGCTACCACAGGCACTTAGGCGGCACAAGCTGGACTACCTTTGGTAGGTCCTTAATTGGAAAT
>NW_017890809.1:0-23075 GCF_001540865.1 Ananas comosus | reverse complement strand
ATCTTCGGGATGCTAGTGACTATACCATGTTAGAGACATGATGAGTGGATACTTGAGACGTTGACTATGCTTGCTTGCCATTTGTGCTCATTCGCACATGCTTGTAAGGGTCGCTCCCTACAAGCCGGCACTCCGGAGTTAGCCTACGCGACTTATGTTCGCTCGTGCGGTATTGAGAAGCCTACGGGGTCGAGTGGGACAGACACATTCCAAGAGTAGGGATGTTGGGCTACCACAGGCACTTAGGCGGCACAAGCTGGACTACCTTTGGTAGGTCCTTAATTGGAAATGAAAATCGACACAGTGTTGAGACTGAATAATCACTACTAGATAGGCTTAGTAGTTGGATTACTTGACATGCTCACGATATAGCATTGGGATAGATAGTATACTTGTCTGTTTCATTCATTGCATCATAGTATACTGGGTTGCTTTGATAGAGCTTACTCATGCATTGACATATTGCATCGTGAGGTTTACTTATTTATTATGTTAAGGCATATTAGTATTCATTTGACATATTATCTTATGATAGCGTAGATGTACATTACCATGACATCATGCTTACTTGAGACATAGTAGTATAGCATTTCATTTATGCTTTCTTTCAGCAGTTTTTATACTCGCTCTTTATTGTTTATTATTATTGTCGATACTTACCTTTTTCTTTTGGGGCCTAGTGATGCATTGAGCTGAGGTCAGTAATTGCCCACTGGGAACTATAAATTATAGTTCTCACGCCCTCTGTTTTATGTTTTCTTTCAGAGCCTTCCACGCCGGGAGAGACTATGGACCGCGGGAAGGGAGTTGCTTCGAGCTAGCTTCCTTCGTGGACGATTCGATAGGTGGTCTACCTCTCGTTAATTTATTTTGTGAGAGGTCGAGAGTTCTACCCGCATTTGTATAGAGACCACCATTTTTGTACTAGAGACAGATATTGTACTACTTTATATCTTACTTTTATTGTTTTGGTTATGTTTCCTTTACTCTGGTTATAGATGATAGAATCATACTTGCTCTGATATCTCTAGATGTAGATTATTTCTTGCTTTTATTTTCGCTGTTGTTGTAGACGCCTTATATGTGTTGACACGTGGCGGGTCTGGGCACGCTACCGGGAGGGCCTCTGCCGGTCCCGGGGCGTGACAGCTACCCCCATCTTTTTCAGATGGAGCTTTGAGGTATGTTGTTCCTTTTGAGTTTCGCGGACGAAACTCCTTTTTAGGAGAGGTGAATGTAACACACTGGACCTATGCAAATTGCGAGGTTTGAGTGTTTGATTTGAGTTCCGAGTTTTTCCACACCTTGTGGAGGGTCGTAAACTGTGTTCCGACCCGTAGTTCGAAATTCTGGATTTTTGGCTAACACCGGAGAGTTTCTGTCACGCCCCGCGACCGCTACCAATTTGGCTCGGCCCGGGCGCGTCGAACAGACGCCGGACGGACAGCACCTCCCCTGTCCGCCCAAGGCTAACAACGAGATTGTGTACAACAAGTTCCCAGGAAAACACTTGAATACATACACAATCAATAACTACAACGAGAGCACAATCAGTGCAAAACGACCAAGAGCAAGATACAAGTATAGAACATACAAGTAATGATAAAGAGAGAGCATCTATTTATTACATTCATTCAGCCTTTATAATACAATTTGATTATACATTGAACTTCCAAAATATAAACATTAGCTTACATTCATCCCAAAATAGCTCACAACCTATACATCATCTACTCTCAATGTATATAAAGGTAACTCTAATGCAGAAATAGGAAAGTAAACTAATGCAACTAGGGCGCTAGGCCCTTACCGCGATCCTCGCCGTGTGAACTCGCGCTCGGCCCTGTAGTAAAATGGGGGTGAGAACTAACTTCCTTAGNAGCCACTGGGAACTATGGAAGATAGTTCTCACCCCACTCTATTTCCAGTGGTAGGTACAGGGCTGCCGAGGGAGGACCGCGGTAAGGACGTCGCGCCCGATCAGTGAGACCGTGGTAGTATAGTAGCTTCCCTTTTTGCATTAGTTCACCTATGTATTGAGAGAGATTCATTGTAGGTGAGGATTTGGAGAGCTATGTATTTTAGAGATGAAAAATGTATTCATTTAAATAAAATGATGTAAATGAAAATAATGTAAAACTATCGTAATAGTTAGTAAAGTACTCTCTTTATTTCACATGCTATATCTTGTGGATTACTCGCTCTGTGTGTTGTTCGCACTGTTTGTGCCCTTATGAATGTGTATGTGTAGAATTAAGTTCCTCGGTAAATTCTTGTACACATTCTTGTTGTTGAGCCTTGGGGGCAGGGGAAGTGCTGTCTGTTTGGCGGTCCGCCGCCGCGGCCGAACCGTGCCAAATTGGTAGTGGGTTCGGGGCGGGGCGTGACAAAAGCCATGGTTAGGTATAGAGGTGAAGCTTGAAGGTGAGCTTCAACACCTCTCATGGTGAAACCCAAACTAGGATTTTGATTGAGCTAGGAATGGTTTAAATGGACTTTTTAGAGTACCATGAAGTTTCTTTTGCTTCCCAATGAGATCAAACCCTAGGCTTTCTTATGCTAAGGAGCTAGGGCACCCAAATTGGGGCTTTTGCTCATGGGGATTTCTAAGTGAAATTGACCCTCTAGAAATCTAATTGGGGACCAAACGAACGCGTTGGTGCGCTCAGTTTGAGTATACAAAAAGTCAATGTAAAGATATGAGCAAAATGGCCTAATAGGGCTTCGTTTTGCCGCAGGTAAAGAACGAAGGGTCTAAAAATCCCAAGAAAATCATCGAAGCACCTTTGAAAACCTACGAGGTGAGTGGTGCTTTTCAAACTCGTTGAACTTCTCTCTATGCCTAATGTGTCATTCAATTGAGCATATGTATATACATTGTTGCATGCATTTTAGGGTAAAGTAATGATAAAAATGTGATGTTGCATGATTGTGAGTACAACTTGCGTAATGTGATGGTTAAGAACCTTATGAATGTCAAAAACCCTATATATGTATGCATGAGAGAAAATGTGAGTACCAAAGTGAGGCGAAAGAACAGAGTGACACAATGAAATATAGATCGAGTGGCATTTGATAATGTAAAGTAAAGTGACACTAAAGGTAGTGTGAGGCAAAGAACCAATGTGATGTAAAGAATAATGATAATGATTAAAGTGAAAACAAAGTGGGGCGTAAAAAACATGATTGCTAGAGTTAGCAAAAGTAAAGAAAGATAAAGAACCATGATTGCTAGAGTAGCAACATAATGTGATGTAAAGAACACTATAGTTAGTGTAAAGTCAAGATTGAACATACAATCCTTTGAGTTAAGGATTCGATCATACTTACTATGAGTTCCGTGCTCGAGGGCGGTCGCTCCCCCACGGGCGATGAGCTCTGGAGTTTTTGCATCACGGGTTGGAGTAAACCCGAGGACGGTCTTAGCGGGAGGAAGTTGAGGGCCCGCGATGATGGACTTAATATGAAGCAAGTTAATGTGGCGAAACCCCCGGGTTAGCCTTGAGATTAAAGAACAAAGAGTAAAGAACAAAGAACAAAGACAAAGTGTAAAGTGCAAAGAACAAAAAAACTTACATAATCTGTATATGTTAATGTTGAGCATATTTCCTGCTTATTGTTCAGGCATATTAGCATCATATTATAGATTGGTTACTATATACAGCTTTTCCTTTCTATTACACCTGAGTTAGTCCTAGTGGGAAAGTCGGTGAGATTGAGGCCGAACCCACTGGGAACTTTGTTGTATTTCTCACCCCACTATTTCCACAGAGCTGGGACCGAGCGAGCCGGCGAGCGATCGCGGTAAAGGTATCGCACCTTAGCCAGAGGCCACCCTAGTTGGGCTTGTATTTTGTTAGTAGTTACCCTTTTATTATCTTTTGTACTTGATGATTAGTGATGTAAAGAAAAGAATGTAAAGCTCTCTTTTAAGGTAATGTGATGTAAGCAAGAAATGATGAAATGATGTAATGAAATGTAAGGACTTGTAAATGTACAAGTGAATGTTTAGTTTCCTTTCTTTCACTCGTGGCTATTGCTTACCCTCGTGTAAGCCGTATTTGTATGTTTTTGCTAGTGCACTTCTTTGTTGAAAATGTACATGTGATGAGCCTTGGGCAGACAGGGAAAACTCTGTCCGTTTGGCGTCTGTTTGACGTGCTCAGGCCGGCCCAAATTGGTATCGGTCCCGGGGCGTGACAGATATCGTGGTATCAGAGACAAGAGTGAAAGAATAGGGATGGACCTAGAGGCCCTTAGGATTGGAAGACCTTAAGGATCTAGGAAACGTGAGTGACGTGGAATCAAAGTTAGCGAAAGTATGTGATTGGGTTAAATTGGGACGTCTCTAATGTGAATAGAGGCTAAGTTTAAATTTCGTTTATCCTCTACTTCTAGTGTTTCGGGCGGCCGACGACATGACGCTTGAGGCAAGGATGAATGTGCATGATGCTTTCGCCAGATTGGGTTGGTCAAGTAATGTTGGTCAAGTAGCTAATGCGAGTTGCTTCTTTTCAGGAAGCAATGGCACCTCGTGGACGACCGCAGACAAGGTCGATGCCGGAGGAGCCGAGTGCGGAGCCCGAGCGATCCGGAGCGAGTGGCGACGGAGAGCTTAGGGAGCAAATGGCCGCGCTCATTGGAGTGGTGCGGCAACAAGCGGAGTCCGTTCAACGTCAAGGGGAGCAGATTCAGTAGCTCCAGGAGGCCTTGGAACGTCAGCAGGCGGCGGCCCAGGCGGGTGTCGAGCATGTCGTACCCCCTGTAGTAGTGCCGAGCATGAACGAGGGAGCGGCGGCAGCAGTGGTTGTCCCAGTTACGGTAGTACCGGTCNTAATGCCGGATTTAGCTCATGGCCCAACATGGCCTTTCGGCTCCGTTTTAGCGCTTACGCGCACCGAAATGCCCGAATGCTTCCGAACCTCACCGAACTTCACCGGAACCTTTCAAATGGTCTTCCAACCAAATGTACACCATAACTTCATGATTTTAGAAGTCCGATACCTTACAGTTTCACTCTCGGGGACTGGTCCCTGGTAGGAGAGACCGGTCCCCCTGAGGCAATCGGTCCCCCGGGTCAGAGAGACTGGTTCCTGAACACGTGGCTGCGGGAGAGTCCTGAGGGACCGGTCCCATGTGGGGAGAGACCGGTCCCTCCACCCAAAATTTGCCAAAACCTGGCTGTGTGCAGGTTGCAAAGTTGAGGGGCTTTTCTGGATTTTGCTACATTAGAGGGCCTATATGGCTTTTCCTCTCCCTCTCTCTCTCATTTCTCTCCCTCACACTCTCTCTTACACTCTAGGAAGAGAAGAAGAAAGAGAAGGAAGGAGGAGAAGGAGAAGGAGAAGGAGAAGAAGGAGAGCAAGCTTGGAGGACTTTGGATATCTTCCTCTCCCTCTATTCTCACCATTGGAGGCTTGGAGCTTGTTGTTGGAGCTTTGTAGAGAAAGGACCTTCAACCCTAGAGCACTTTGAGTGTGGTTTGAAGCTTCCTAGAGGTGGGTAGCTAGTTTCCTTCCTCTAGATTCTAGTTTTTGAGCTTTGAACTAGATGAAACCCTAAATTTGGATTTTAGTGTTAGAATTGGGGATTTTTTTTTGGGGGGCTTTGGAACCTAATTGATGGATTTAGAACCTTTGTTTAGGTTGGATTGGAAGGACTCTAACTCCAATTGGAGATCGAGAGAGTTTCCTTCGCATTCGGTGAGTTTTAGCCCTATCCTTGAGTTGGTTTTTGATCAATCTCATGGTTGTTCGTTAGATTCGTTTAACTTCCTTTTTTATGCTCCTAGGGTACTAGGAGTGTCATGCCCCCGCCCCGAGACCGCTACCAATTTGGTGCGGTTCGGGCGCGGCGGACGGACGCCGAACGGACAGCATCTCCCCTGTCCGCCCAAGGCCGAACAACGAGATCATGTACACAAGTTCCCAGGAAATACACTTGATTACATACATGATCAAACAACGATAGCGAGAGCACAAACAGTGCTAAACAATCAAGAGCAAGCATCACGAGTAACCAACATACAAGTGAATAAAAGAGAGAGATACATTCTACCTATTACATTCATTCAACCTTTATAATACAACTTGGTTATCATTTAGCCTCCAAACCTAACATAAAGTTTACATCTTCCAAAGTATAAATATTAGTTTACATTCATTCCAAAATATCTCACATCCTATACATCATCTACTCTCAATACATACATAGGGTAACTCTAATGCAAAATAGGAAAGTAAACTACTACAACCTCTAGGGCGCTAAGCCCTTACCGCGATCCTCAGCTGGCACACACGAACTCGGTCCTGTAATAAAATGGGGGTGAGAACTATCTTCCATAGTTCCAAGTGGGTTCGGCCGCCGACTCCGCCGATCTCCCCACTAGGTCTAAGTAGGCATAGGAAGATACCAATAGATAGATAGATAGGTGTGCGTAATTGAAAGCATCTACTGTAATAATAAACATGTATGAATGTGAACATCTAACTATGCCTCAATCCGATATAATGAATGCATGAACTGATAGAAAGGCTAGCTACCATGTTAATATGCTCAACAATGAAGTTGTTCATTAGATCAACCAATCTCTCGGCTAAACCGAGGCTCGCTCTCAGTCTCACGTGTGTAAGTCTCATAGGGGAGGAGCCTCACTACTCAACTACCCCCGAGACCGCCTGCGAACAGATACGTTAGTCTAAGGGCAAGTACGTTAGCCCTCCTCGGGTGACAACTCCGAAGTGCACTACCTATGTGGAGCTACCATACGAGGCGCAGACAGATTATGTGAGCTCGATCAAATCCTCATGAAGTGAGAACATCCTACCAACTAAGGATGGCGTCATCATGAAGTCCAAGTAATCCTGTACTCAACCTCCTAGTGTTTCACTACACTAAGGTTCTCATTGCCATTCGTCATAAGTTATTATTAACTAGATGCCACTCGTCATAGTTTGCATTAACTAGATGCCACTCGTCATAGTTTAACATTCTTAATGCACCACTTGTCATTCAACTACCATTTGATTCACATTAATCATGCCATTATAGGGTTTCACAACACTATGTCCCAATCTCATGCATACCAAGTACAAGTATAAATCAATTAACACTACACTACCACTAGCATGCTATAACATGTAACAATTACCATCTAGAACCCTATAATGTTATATCACAATATGCAATTTGATTATGCTAGAATTTCCAATACCATAACCAATACATTGCTAAGTTCTCATCCATTTATCATCTCATTATGGGGTTTCATATCACATATACATAAACCTCAAGCATGCTAGGTACAAGTGCTAATCCACATACATTACTCTACCAAGAAGCATGCAATATACATATAGGACCAACCATCAACTATCACCCTATAATGCAAGACATCAATATGCAATTTGATCAACATGAAACTTAGACATAGGGAGCAGTTCAACTGCTTCGGGATGGCACCACCCACCTTTTATAGCATTCCGATTGCTCGTCGTCACTCGCAATCGGCCTCCTGCGGCGCACGGCGCTCGGCTCGACCCAATCCACGCGCGACCACCAAACGACCTCTGATCCGCGATCCGGAAATTATAGGTCTTCGGTTTCTTGCTACGACACTCGGAATCCAACCCCGCGATTTATGGACGCCGCCTCGGCCCTCCAGGCGGAAACGAATGCTGGAAGGTCCGTTTCTTCAATATCTCCGCGTAGACTCGACAAATTCTTGAACCGACTGCATGAACGCGATTGGTGACCTAGCAATTAGGTTTACAGAGGGTTAATAGAGATCAAACCCAACTATTTACAAAAACCCCATTTTTGAAGCCCTATATGCCATTGATGCTAAATACTCCAAATCAATTCATGATTTAGGTACTAGTTATCTCATTAGCATCTAAGGGTTCCAAATAAACCAATTCTTAAGCAAACAAACTCAACTCTAAAGATCTACCATTGTTGCTCTCAAGGAGCCTACCTCAACGAGCTCCAATGGCCAAGGAAGAAGATGAAGAACGTGAGGTTCCACTTCCTTTGCTTCTTCTCCAACACTTTCTCCTCCAAAATCCACCTTTTTAGAGAGAGAGAGGGAGAGTTTTAGAGAGAGAGAGGGAGAGTTTTAGAGAGAGAGAGATGTTCTCTTAGGTTGGAACACAAGAAATGAGGGAGGAGAGAAATGGGCTAAAACCCACTTCTATACACTCTCATAATGCCACAAATGCAATTAGGACCCTCAAACTTCCATTTTATTGCATTGCCTCCACGGGAGGCCATTTTTTGTATAGGGGACTAGTCCCTAGACTTAGGGGACCGGTCCCCGTAGGTCCAGAATTCCAGCCTTTAAGGACTTAGCCAAATTTTCAGCTTTTTCACTATTTCTTCTCCGTTTTCGCTTGTTTTCGCTCGTTTGACATCCGATTCTTTTCAAATCGAACAGAAACTCTCCAAACACGTTTTCAAGCGTGTTTTCATCATCTTTTCATCCACGCTAATGCCGGATTTGGCTCACGGCCCAACATGGCCTTTCGGCTCCGTTTTAGCGCCTACGCGCACCGAAAGTGCGTAAATCGAAGCTCAACGACTAGATTCACTCACTTTTACTAAACGTAACTCCGAAAGTGCATTACGAGTCTTCGTCATTCTTGGTGGTAGCGCAAATCGAAGCTCAACGACTCTACGCGCTCCAACACCATTCACCATCTGGCATGCAAGAACCCTTCTTTGCATCCACTTCCCCCCCCTCCGGGCATTCCGATTCGATCACCAACATTGCTCAAAAGCAATATCATTGGTGCATCGCCCAATCGCGAGTGTCCTAACCACATTCGGACCTTGCTCTACCGCAAGATGGCCTACCCCGGCATATCTCAAACCTTCAATTCTCAAGAGAGCATTGTCCACAATTCCATGTGGCTATCCGGTATTCAAGTGTCTCCAAGAGACCACTTTCCCTTACCTCTCAATTGCCACTTCTAACCTCAAATCACTCTACTACGAGATGGCCTACCCCGGCACATCTCTCTCTTCCAATTGCCACGACCAACACTAATCCGCTCTCGCAACGAGCTCACACGAACACCTCGTTCGTGAATCTAAGCCAAACCCCTCGACAGAGTTATTGGCCAAATCGATCACCTTGGTTTCCACATGTGGACGAACAGCCACTAAATCTACTTAGGTCTACAGCCTGACCGCCTCGACACTCGTAACGTCTCTCGCTCGCAGGCGCAGACCCAATCATAACCGGGCGAAGTTCTCACTTGGGAATTCACACACACTCCAAACAGGAGCAACCATGACTGCAAACCACGTCAAGCTCTCGGGTTTGGTCACAACCATACTCGGTGTACCATCGGTCACACAATCTATCACGTGGCGCTCCACGCTCCCGGGTCTAAGCTTGAACTACCGTCCTGATCAGAACTCTGCCCTACCCGTAGGTACTGGGCCACTGTCACTCACAGCTAACTGCGCCTGCCCAAAGGGCCCAGGCTCCACAGTACACAAATGGCCCAGGCACGGGTCGTCCCCAAGCACTACCCGCCGTCGTCGTCCTACACGACATACTCTATCGAGTCAACGTACCAATATCGGCTCTTATGCATCTAGTGCGAATCATCAGTCCCACGAGTGATCCATGGCACGCTTCACACCTAGCAATGCTCAAGTGCTACTGCCAATACACTCTCTCGGCTGAATCCACATCCGCACTCTATGGGTATCTACACCCGAGCGCTCTACGCCTCTACAGCATTCCACACGAAGTTCAGCATTAGGCAATCTTGCCTATGCACACCGGCCGCACGAGCACAACCGCCTACCTCACCTTGAGGTACTACTAGGCCCACATGCTCAAACTTGGCCACTAATCAACCGCTTTCTTGACAATGATCCTTTGTTCACTGTTCGCTCTACCGAAACTATATCCGAATCACTCAGACTACTCAGGTATCCCCAACGTCACGGTGCAACCCTCGCAATCAAGTACCCGTTGTCTTGAGAGTCCCTTCACCGTTCCATCCTTACCATGAGCCCCATTCCTGCCTAGAATCCACTACTAGTAATTTGCTAGTACCGTCTAGCTCTCTACCTGCTCCAGCAGGCGCTACACTCTCACGTGCAAGCATGCTCGGGTATCTACACTTACCCGTCTCTTTGGTCCCTACTACATTGATGTATCAACGGTAGTAAGCGATCACATGACGAATGCATGCACGGTCCCTCGACCAAGCTCGCGTACTCACAGCCACTCAATACCCGCCGCGAACCTCTCGTTGTCACTTCCTGACCACTCAATCTCTAGACCATTCTGTGTATGTCACACCCACAAGCTGTCTCGGAGAGGAAGAGGCCACTGCCTACGTCACGGCCCTGCAATCGCCCGCACGAACGCCTATCTCACCACGCAACGCACACTGCCGTGCCGGGTAAGAACTTCTACAATCCCGCATCCTGAAGAAGTTATCAGAAGACACTTCTGGGGTTCGGGATTGCATCGGCACTCAAGAATGTGTACTGCCCAGACTTGGCAAATTTCGGCTACAGGGACCGGTCCCTCTGGCCCTGGGACCGGTTGCATCAAGCAACCCCGCAACCATCAACTACGGGGACCGGTCTCTCCCTGAAGGGACCGGTCCCCGAGAGCAAACTCCGCTAAGTGCAGGTTTGGCACTATTTGCTCTCGTAGACCCCAACTCTAACGCACTTTTGGTGATTTAGACATCTTCGGCTTTTCCGAAGCACACCAACACGACCCTTGGTCGATTTCTACGTGAAGTCCAATCCTCGTATTTCAAGAATTCACTTCCTTACACGCACAATCCCGACAACGCCTGGCCGAAATCTCCGCACAAGGAAATCGGCCTCCTCGTCGTCCCTTACTACGTTCGGGATGCAATTCACGACACGGGAGAATTCTCACTCGTATCGCCTCACAGCGCAGTTTACCTGCCGTAGCTTCGGGAACCTCTCTTGAAGTTTTTCTCTCTCACCGTCGGGGAAGTAAACGGAGAATACCAATCCCCGAACTCCTCCCTGACTATAGAAGGGAAACCAGGCAATCGATTCCATCGAATGCCCCTTCCGCCACACCTTTGCCGACCATTTACAAGCAATGCTCAGCTAGGTGTACCCTGCCTCATTCTGCAACACACAGATCCCCCAAAGGGGTCTCACCCTCGGTTCGTCACCAGCAACTTGCTGGCACCGACCAATCACCAATCCCCTAGGTGACATACCATTACAACTTAGGCATGCTAGGGTAACTACACTGACCTGCGTCCTAGTTTCTATTATACTAACATGTAAATAGTAGTAAAAGACCACAAAGTAAATGCATGCAATCATTCAAACTACATCATGCTGAAACGTATGATTGCTTTACTTAAATCATACCTGCGGTGACATCACCGACAGCAGCAAGTTCCTCAACCTGGGTCGCGCCTCCAGGGCCGGTTGGCACTTCTCACGAACCCTCCGGTTGCCCAATTACCACCCCTCGCTCTCCAGACTGTGCCGAAGGCTGCATGACAACCATCTGCCCCGGAGAGGAGAATGTCGTCGCCATCGGCAGGAGTAGTTCACCGCCCAAGGGGCAGCCAAATCTCATATGGCTAGACTGCCCACAAAAATAACACCTTCCCTTCCGCTACGCACACCGCCGCGCCCTGTGGGATCCTCCACAAATCACACACCCCGTAGATACGGCAGCAGCAGACGGAACTCCACCAAACTGTTGCTGAATCTCTGGGGCGGATGCAACTTATGGGGCAGGCGACGCTCCTTTTGGGCACTGCCAGGCCATATGCCCCGCCTGACCACACCTGAAGCACCGTCCCGCCCTATGCTTACAAGTCCCTGCGCGATGCTTTCCACCGCAAAATATACACCGCAAAGGTCCTCAGCTAACAGACCGTCTCCTCCGGTACTTTGGGGCCTTCTGTGAACTAGACTGTGCCCCCGAACTACCGCCAAGCCGCTTCTTTCCGTCACTCTTCTTGAACGTCTCGCGGTTCCATTTCACCTCTCCAGCTGCCGCATCGAGTATCGTAGAACCCGAAGCCGCCAGAGGAACACTAGCCGGCAGGAGATGTGCCGCCGCCGGAGCCACCAAAATGCTCACACCCTCAGGCGCACTAGGCGTGCGCGCCGAGGGCGCGGGCGGGCCACGGCCTTCAATTGCCGTCACGGTCGCCGCCGCCACTTGTCGCTCCAAAAGCTCCTGGAGCAGCTCGATCTGACTCCCTTGGCATTGAATCACGCCAACAAGCACAGTCATCTGTGCCCACAGTCCTTGCACCTCGCTTGACTCAGCTCGCTCAGGCACCTCAGGAGGCGGTGCAGGAAACGGATCTATGCCTGTAGTGTCCCCTTGGCGCCATTAGCTCTTGAAACACAACAACTCGGTTAACTATCTTAACCCGTTAACCTCGTCGCAATTACTAGACAACGCGACTGTCACGCCCCGAGACCGTTACCAATTTGGTCCGGCCCAGGCGCGTCGAACAGACGCCGAACGGACAGGGCCTCCTCTGTCCGTCCAAGGCTAACCAACATATCATGTATAAGAATTTATCCAGGAATCAATTCATAAATACACGATCACAAGGAGCACCACCAGTGCAACAACCAAGAGCAAGATACAAGTATAGAAATATACAAGTACATAAAGAGAGAAGATGCTATCTATTACATTCATTTGGCTTGATACATTTAATTGCATCTTTTACATTCTTCCAAAATATAAATATAAGCACTCAAACCTCACCCTATACATCATCTACTCTCGAACATAAGAAAAAGGTAGAGCTAATGCAAAAGGGTAGGTGGCTAATGCAACTAGGGCGCTAAACCCTTACCGCGATCCTCACGCTCGCCCGGGACACCCGAACTCGAACCTGTAGAAAGTGGGGTGAGAACTATCTTCCATAGTTCCCAGTGGGTTCGGCCGCCGACTGCGCCGGTCTCCCCACTAGGTCCAAGTGGGCGCAAGTAGATAAACAGATAGATAGGTATAGAAAGCTGTAGAAACGAATAGTAAAACTACTCTTGTAAGGTACCGGACTTCTAAAATTATGAAGCTACGGTGTAAATTTGGTTGGAGAGCCATTTGAAGGGCTCCGGTGAAGTTCGGTGAAGTTTGGAAGCATCCGGGCGATTCGATGCGCGTAGGCGCGAAAACGGGACCCGAAAGGCTATGACGGACCATGAACTAAATCCTGCATTAGCGGGGATGAAAAAATGATGAAAACATGCTCGAAAACATGTTTGGAGAGTCTCGGTTCGATTTGAAAAGAATCGGAGGTCAAACGAGCGAAAACGAGCGAAAACGGAGCTAAAACGGTGAAAAAGCTGAAAATTTGGCTAAGTCTGGAATGCTGGTTTTGTTGATGGGTTTTTATTTCCTAGAAATGGTTTTGTTAGAACCCTAGCTTCTCTAATAGATGAATTATGCATGAATCTAGAGCTCCAATGAGAGATTTTCGCATTGGTTATACCTAGGGCTCCAAAATGGGGTTTTGAAAAATCTAGGGTTTTGATCTAATTTGATGGGTCGCAAACCTAATTGCTAGGTATTCCGACGCGTTGGCGAAGTCGGTTCGTCGATTCGTGAAATCGGAATCGTGGGCTCGTGGCATCACCTAAAGGTGGGGTGTGTCTATCCGAAGCAATCGCGCTTCCTTCTATGTCCGAGTTAGATCTTTGGTCATATTGCACATATGTTTCTTATACATTATAGGATGTATGTATTATTATATTTCTACTTTCCTTGAATGCATGTCTAGTTGTGTAGTATTATGGACTTGACACCTAAATCTAGAATGCATGAGGACTAAGGTTTAGACATGAGATCCTATAATGAAACTAGTGACATGTGAACTAGTGTAATGGAGATTGTATGCATGTAGCATTATGAATGGATTGCATGCTAGTTGATAATGGCATATTAGCATTATGAAGATGTATACTAGATGTATGATGCATGTTGGCTTTATAGAACATATATGCTAGATGAAAATGAATGTTAAGCTATTGTTAATTATGGAGATTATGAGGCATGTGGCATCTAAACCTAGTGTCGTGAACCTAGGATAGATCGAGTGGCATTAACATAATATTGTTAAACATAGGTTGACATTAAACCTAGTGTTGTGGAACCTAGAGTTGNTTTTTCTTTTTGGACTTCTCCTTCCACTTCTTCTTCTTTTCCTTCCTCTCTTTCTTCTCCTTCTTCTTCTCCTTCTTTTCTTTTTCTTTCTAGAGAGAGAGAGGGGGAAAGAGTGTGAGATGGAGAGAGAGCAAATGAGAGAGAGGAGAGGTCCCCCAGCCTCTATTAAAGGCCATTTTGCAGATAGCCCCCTCAACTTTTCTCTCTCTGAACCAGTCCTCACTAGGCATTTTCGCAGTGAGGGACCGATCCCAGCTCGGGGAGACCGGTCCCCGAAAGCTGCAATTCCGAGCAGAGGGGTTTTCGCGTTCAGGAACCGATCCTTGCCTGAGAGACCGGTCCCCGGGAGACCGGTCCTTATCCGAGAGACCGGTTCCCGAGAGTTGGGTTTTCAGGACTTAGCCAAATTTCAACTATTTTCGCTGAGCCAACATTCTGGGACCGGTCCCTACCTGCCAGGGACCGGTCTCATCAGAGACCCCCGCAGCCCAGCCTGATGGGACCGGTCCCTCCCTGCCAGGGACCAGTCCCCAAGAGCATTCCTGCTCCAGTGCAGGTTTTGCACTGGTGCTCTCGCGGACCCTTCCTTAATGCACTTTATGCATTATAATCACCTTCGGACTTTCCAAAGCCTACATGCTCGACAAACAGTCGGTTCCATTCGAAGTCAAATCCTCGGATTTCGAGGATTCGCTTCCTTACATCCTCCTCACCTTAAAAGAGTTTCGTCCTCGAAACGAACTCAATACTACCAAACCTAATTAGAATTCCAAATTCTAAACTCATACCTCGATTTAATCCTCGAACAGGCGAGGATGATTCGCCTTCATCTCCTTCTCGAGCTTCTAGGTGGCTTCGCGATCATCATGATTGCTCCACCGGACTCGGACATAAGGAATTTCCCGATTCCTTAATTTGTGCACTTCACGGGCGGTAATTGCCACCGGAAACTCCTCATAACTCAGATCTTCCTGAAGCTCCGGCGGTTCGTATAGCATCGCATGCTCGGGATCAGGAATGTATTTGCGAAGATTGGAGACGTGGAATACGTTGTGCACATCCGCAAGCTTTGGCGGCAACGCGAGTCGATAAGCTACCGTCCCAACTCGCTCCAAGATCTCATAGGGGCCAATATATCGAGGACTCAACTTGCCCCGAATGCCAAATCGCTTAACGCCCCTCATAGGAGATACTTTCAAGAAAACGTGGTCGCCCACCGCGAATTCCAAATCCCGTCGGCGTCTATCCGCGTAGCTCTGTTGTCGAGATTGCGCCGTGAGTAACCGCTTGCGAGCAAGGCGGGCCTTTTCTTTCGCCTCCCGCAACACGTCGGGGCCGAATTCTGTGCGCTCGCCTACATCACTCCAATAAATAGGAGATCGGCACTTTTGCCCATAGAGAGCCTCGAACGGTGCCATCTCCACACTAGCGTGATAACTGTTGTTGTAGGCGAACTCGGCCATTGGCAAGTATTTACACCAGCCTCCCTTATAGTCAATGATGCAAGCTCGCAACATGTCCTCCAGAGTCTGAATGGTTCTTTCCGTTCGCCCATCTGTCTTAGGATGAAATGCAGTACTGAAATCGAGCCACGTGCCAAGAGCCTCCTTCAGGCTTTTCCAGAAATGTGAAGTAAACTTGGGGTCTCTATCCGACACAATCGACTTTGGTACCCCGTGTAACCTCACTACTTCATCAAGATACACCTGCGCTAATCTATCTCCCGCCCAGGTGGTGTGTATCTGTAAAAAGTGTGCTGACTTTGTCAAGCGATTCACAATCACCCAGATTGCGTCGTGGCCCCCTGTCGAGCGAGACAAGCCAACGACGAAATCCATAGATATGTCCTCCCATTTCTAGACGGGAATAGGTAGGCTTTGAAGCTTCCCCGCTGGAAACCGGCACTCCGCTTTTACTTGCTGACAAGTCAAACACTTCGCTACGAAGCGCCCAATATCAGCCTTCATCCCCGGCCACCAATAGAGTGCTTTCAACTCATGATACATCTTGGTGCCGCCCGGGTGATCCGCGTATGGAGACCGGTGGGCTTCATGCAAAATCAGCTCGCGAAGCTCTTCATTCTCGGGCACGCACCACCGGTTTCAAAACCGAAGCGCGCCACCGGCGTCCATACTAAAATCGCCACCTCGTCCTTCCTCGATGTTGCGCCACACCTTTTGGAGACTCGGATCTGCAGGTTGCAATTTCTTAATCCTCTCCAATAAGGTCGGTTGAATGACGAGCGCCATCAGCTAAGCCGGGACCTTGGGAGCGACCACTTCGAGGTCCAGTCGCTCCATCTCCAGCCCTAGAGGTGCTTGCTGGGTAACATCAAAAGCGAGGTTCTTCGCCGACTTCCTGCTAAGCGCATCCTCGACCACATTTGCTTTGCCAGGGTGGTAGAGAATGTCAACATCGTAATCCTTCAATAACTCTAGCCACCGCCTCTGTCGCATGCTTAACTCTCTCTGGGTAAATAGATACTTTAGACTTTTGTGGTCGGTGTAGATCTCGCAGTGCGCACCATACAGGTAGTGCCTCCATAGTTTCAGTGCAAAGATCACCGCCGCCAACTCCAAGTCATGAATGGGGTAATTCTTCTCGTGGTCCTTCAGTTGACAGAATGCATAAGCTATCACTCTCCCGCCCTGCATCAGGACACACCCCAAGCCCAGATAGGATGCATCACTATAGACCACAAAGTCCTCGCCCTGCACCGGTAAGGCAAGTATCGGGGCCGACGTCAATCTTTTCTTCAACTCGTTGAAGCTTTGATCACACTCGTCGCTCCAAATAAACTTGGCGCCCTTTTGTGTCAGACCCGTAAGTGGAGTCACAATCTTTGAAAAGCCCTCCACAAACCGTCGATAATAGCCCGCTAAGCCCACAAAGCTTCGGACCTTCGTGACGTTCGTCGGGCATGGCCACTTCTCGACCGCTTCGACTTTCCTCGGGTCAACCGAAACACCGCCCTCGGAAATCACATGACTGAAGGCAACCTCTCGAAGCCAGAAGTCACATTTCTTTAGCTTTGCGAATAGCTTCTCCTCTCGAAGGATTTGAAGCACTATTTGCAAATGCTCCGCGTGTTCCTCGTCGTTTCGCGAATAGACCAAGATGTCGTCTATGAAGACCACGACAAATCGGTCCAAGCACGCTTTGAACACACGGTTCATTAGGTCCATGAACGCCGCCGGGGCATTAGTGAGCCCGAAAGGCATAACCGTGTACTCGTAGTGTCTGTAACGCGTGCGAAACGCGGTCTTCTGAATACCTCCGACTTAATCTTTAACTGATGGTAGCCGGACTGTAGGTCTATCTTCGAGTACACTCGTGACCCCTGTAACTGATCAAATAAGTCATCGATTCGGGGCAACGGGTACTTATTCTTTATCGTGACCTTATTCAACTCTCGATAGTCCATGCAGAGTCGAAACGAGCCATCCTTCTTGCGCACGAACAACACCGAGGCTCCCCACGGTGATACGCTCGGCCTGATAAACCTTTTGTCGAGAAGATCTTGTAACTGATCCCTCAGTTCTCTTAACTCTGCCGGCGCCATGCGGTATGGGGCCTTCGAGATTGGCGTCGTCCCGGGAATCAAGTTTATAACGAACTCGATCTCCCGATCCGGCGGCATCCCCGCTAGCTCCGTGGGAAATACATCTGGGAATTCCCGCACCACCGATAGTTCTTCCAAATTCGGAGATACTCGGTCCACTTCCACGACGGTCGCCAAAAATGCTACGCAGCCGCCGTTGACCAACTTCCTAGCTCTCGTCGCTGATACCGTCGCGACGAAGCAAGAACTCCGACAAGCTCGATAAACAAACTCCTTTTGTCCTGGCTCTTGAAAGGTGATCGATTTATTCTTACAATCGATCGTGGCGTAATACTTCGAGAGCCAGTCCATGCCCAAAATTGCATCATACGCCTCCAATTTAGTGAGTTCCAACATCCGGATGGGCATTATCCAGTCACTTAATTGTACTGGGCATGACGAGCACTCCGTGTAGGTATTGAACGATGACTCAGGACCCTCGACTCGCCACTTGCCACTTGCTTCTATGGGTATGTCATGCATGCGTGCAAATGCTCTATTAATAAACGAATTCGTGGCACCTGTATCGAACATCGCCCTGGAGCGAACTCTATTGATTAGAACCATAACTACCACAACATCAGGCTCCTCGGCTTGGGTAGACTCCTCAGCTCGGGCCTGAGCGGCGAATACCCGTCCACTCGGCGTTGATCGAGTCACCTCCGGCTGGCGCGACGCCAGTGCGCGTCCCGCTGATACAGGAATATATGGGGCCCCTCCCTGATGAGGCGGGGGTGCTGGAGCCGACGCGGCTGACGAAGCAAACGAGGCCCTCGTGGGACAGTTGCAGCTTATGTGCCCTTCCTGCCCGCAGTCGTAGCATTTGCCCTGACGATGCTTACACTGCGGCGCTCGAAGACCTCGGTCTCCACAGATAATGCATTGCTGCGGCCCCCAGCCCCATGATTGCGACCGCTGATACTTCGAGGGTCTCCTAGAGCTAGATTGTCCCCCCGAACCGCCACCCGATCGTTTCCTTCCCTTGTCCTGGGGCTCGGCTAGCTGCTCGCGTTCCTCTCGCACGTGGGCATCTCCATGCTCTGCCCAAAGCGCCTTATTGAAAACCTCGGCGAAAGTCGTGAGCTGGAACAATTGCACCGCCCGATATATCCACGGCCGGAGTCCCCGCAAGAACCACTCGGCCCGATCCGCGTCATCCTTAACAACGTCCGGGACGCAATCTATGATATGGGAGAACTCCTGTTCATAGTCCGCCACCGAACGGTCTCCCTGTCTCAATCTGCGGAACTTCTCCTTCAACTTCCGCTTCTCGGTGTCGGGGAAGTAGTTTCCAAACATCTCCCTCTTGAACTCCTCCCAGAGCATTGGTGGAAGGTCGGAGGGTCGATCCCACTTCAACCGCTTCCACCACACCATTGCCGCCTTGTCAAGGCAATGGGTGGCGAGGGGCACCTTATCCTTCTCCGGGGTGTACAAGTCCTCGAAGAGGGTCTCCATAGAGTCAATCCAAGACTCCACCACCGACGGTTCCACCTTTCCCCCTTCAAAAGTTGGCGGTTTAAACTTCATGAATTTCATTAGAGCCGTCAGCGCACGCTCCCGCTCCACTTCATCGGCCGTCGTATCAAGTGTCGCCGAACCCGAAGCTGTCGGAGGTGCACTTGCCGGCGGGGGAACTGCCGCCATCGGAACCGCTGCTACCTCACCCTCAGCCGCTACCGGCGTGCGCGTCGAAGGTGCGGGCGGATCGCGATCTCCTGCCGCTGTCGCGGCCACCGCCGCTTGCCAATCCACAACTTCCTGGAGCTGCTCGAATCGAGCCTCCTCGCGCTGCATCGCGCACGACATTGCAGCGACCTGCTCCCGCAGTTCCTACATTTCCTCCGATTTTGGCTGCTCGGGCTCCGCAGAAGGCGGTACCGGAGCAGACCTACGCACGTAACGTCTTGGGGACATTTGCTCCTGAAAAGCAACAACTCGGTTAGTTATCTTAACCCGATAACTTCTCAACGCTCACGAAACTAAACAACTCAACAATGAAATCGGGCAAAAGCTCGCAAGTGCTCTAGTGTCAGACTCTTAGTGTTGCGTCGTCGGCCGCCGACACAACCACTACGAGCCGAGAAACTAGTATAACTTAGATCCGTCTCTATTCACGGCTAGAGACATAACACCAACTTCGACCCAATCGATCAACTTCCGCCGCCGCCATGGGTTCACGTTCACTCACGTCCTTATAACCTTAGGGTTTACCAACCTAGGGTCTCCTAGGTCATCCTAGACTCTCTCTTTACTTGCTCTTGTGTTCTGATACCATTTTATCTGTCACGCCCCGGGACCGTTACGAATTTGGTCCGGCCCGGGCGCGTCGAACAGACGCCGAACGAACAGGGCCTCCCCTATCCGTCCAAGGCTAACCAACAGATCATGTATAAGAATTTACCCAGGAATCAATTCATAAATACACGATCACAAGGAGCACCACCAGTGCAACAACTAAGAGCAAGATACAAGTATAGAAATATACAAGTACATAAAGAGAGAAGATGCTATCTATTACATTCATTTGGCTTGATACATTTAATTACATCTTTTACATTCTTCCAAATATAAATACAAGCACTCAAACCTCACCCTATACATCATCTACTCTCGAACATAAGAAAAAGGTAGAGCTAATGCAAAAGGGTAGTTGGCTAATGCAACTAGGGCGCTAAACCATTACCGCGATCCTCACGCTTGCCCGGGACACCCGAACTCGAACCTGTAGAAAGTGGGGTGAGAACTATCTTCCATAGTTCCCAGTGGGTTCGGCCGCCGCCTCCGCCGGTCTCCCCACTAGGTCCAAGTGGGCGCAAGTAGTAAAACTACTCTACTGTGCCCGAATCACGTATATGATGAATGCATGCACAAAGAAATAGATAGTTCAACTAGCTCTTCATATGTCCAAAAGGTAAAGCTATTTACTGGTTCATCAATCTCGTGGCTCACTCAAGGATCTATCCATTACTCACCTAGCCGTCTCGATCACTACACATCCGAGACCGTCTGCGGGACCCCAAATAGGCCATCCCTCGGGACCCCAAGTAGGCCATCCCTATCCCACGGGACCCCAAATAGGCCATCCCTCGTGACTGACTCCGGAGCGCACTACTTGTGTGGAGCGACCACCACAAGTTGGGAGCAGACAATGAGTATGATCCCAATTCTCCCACCTCAAGGGTGCCCTATCCTCTAGGGTTACTGTCACCATAGTCAATGGGTTTCATATACACTACGACCCACAATGCCACCCGTTCTTGTTTAATTAGTAACTAGGTGCCACTCGTTTATTTGTTTACTAACAACTAGATGCCACTCGTTCTTTTGTTTCAACCCTTGCATCATACTTTCCTCACTGCACTATAGGATTCACAAATCTCGACCCAATCCTTATCGATCCACTATATCAAGTATCCAGTACATGCTACGATGTCATCAAGGAAAGCATAAGGAAAGGCAATGCACAATCATCCTATAATGCAATAATACAAGATGCAAAAATCAAAGTGTACTAAGACATAGAAGGGGGCCCAGTTGCTTCGGGATGGTCACCACCCACCTCTTGGCGATGCCGCGACGGTAGAAAACTCGACGCTGCGGTCCTTGCACGTCGCTTCAACTCCTCGGGGCGAAGCGAGCCCTCAAGTACTCATTTCGGCGATAACTCCGCACTCGCTCGTCGAATCGACGAACCGTCTTCGCCGACGCGTTTCGAGACCTAGCAATTTGGTTTGCGACCCATTAAAATAGATCAAAACCCTCGATTTCCAAGAATCAGAAATCCGTGCCCTAGATTAGCAACGGTGAGGAAATCCGTGGTGCGAGCTTCAATTGCGAGCCCGAACCATCTATTTATCTCCTCTAGGTTCCATTCGAACCAATTCTAAACAATAAAACCCAATCCTAAGAAATCCACCATGGATGGGTTTGAAGCTTACCTCCAAGCCAAGCTCCAAGCTTGCCCTAGCTTGAAGGAGAGAGGGAAGAAGACATTCTTCTTCTTCTTTTTGGACTTCTCCTTCCACTTCTTCTTCTTTTCCTTCCTCTCTTTCTTCTCCTTCTTCTTCTCCTTCTTTTCTTTTTCTTTCTAGAGAGAGAGAGGGGGAAAGAGTGTGAGATAGAGAGAGAGCAAATGAGAGAGAGGAGAGGTCCCCCAGCCTCTATTAAAGGCCATTTTGCATATAGCCCCCTCAACTTTTCTCTCTCTGAACCAGCCCTCACTAGGCATTTTCGCAGTGGGGGACCAGTCCCAGCTCGGGGAGACCGGTCCCCGAAAGCTGCAATTCCGAGCATAGGGGTTTTCGCGTTCGGGAACCGGTCCTTGCCTTGGAGACCGGTCCCCGGGAGACCGGTCCTTATCCGAGAGACCGGTTCCCGAGAGTTGGGTTTTCAGGACTTAGCCAAATTTCGGCTATTTTCGCTGAGCCAACATTCGGGGACCGGTCCCTGCCTGCCAGGGACCGGTCTCATCAGAGAACCCCGCAGCCCAACCTGATGGGACCGGTCCCTCCCTGCCAGGGACTAGTCCCCGAGAGCATTCCTGCTCCAGTGCAGGTTTTGCACTGGTGCTGTCGCGGACCCTTCCTTAATACACTTTATGCATTATAATCACCTTCGGACTTTCCGAAGCCTACACGCTCGACAAACAGTCGGTTCCATTCGAAGTCAAAACCTCGGATTTCGAGGATTCGCTTCCTTACAGCGACTCAATCGGGCTAAAGTCATACAAGGGTGCCTATTCTCATCACACGGTTTCATGTTGTATGCATCCAACATGAACACTCTCGGGTGAGAAAAAACAAAACCTTGATCCACCTCTAACATCCGTCTTAGAGGTTTACTAACTTGACCCAATCGATTCAACTTCCGCCACCGTATAGGTCCACGTCACTCACGCACCTATAACCTTAGGGTTCACCGTCCTAGGGTCTCCTAGGTCTATCCTAGACTTCTCTCTTTGCTTGCTCTTACTCGCTCTGATACCACAACTGTCACGCCCCAGCCCCAAGACCGCTACTAATTTGGTCCGGTTCGGGCGCGGCGGACGGACGTCGAACGGACAGCATCTCCCCTGTCCGCCCAAGGCCGAACAACGAGATCATGTACACAAGTTCCCAGGAAATACACTTGATTACATACATGATCAAACAACGATAGTGAGAGCACAAACAGTGTTAAACAATCAAGAGCAAGCATCACGAGTAACCAACATACAAGTGAATAAAAGAGAGAGATACATTCTACCTATTACATTCATTCAACCTTTATAATACAACTTTGTTATCATTTAGCTTCCAAACCTGACAT
>NW_017890808.1:0-34075 GCF_001540865.1 Ananas comosus | reverse complement strand
TTGTTGCAGTTTGTAAACTAAGAAGCTTCGCTGCCTCACAAGTCACAACCCATTCCCTTTTTTTTTTTCACTACCAACTCACACTGTTTGTTTTATCATACACGTTAGTTTTTGCCTGAGGCTAGAGAAGGCTTTCAAAAGATCGCATACATGTCCCTTATCTTCTTGCATTCCTGCTATTTTTTAAGATATTTATATCTATATTTATTTATATTTTGTGGAACTGGTTGACTACTTCGAAGAGTTAGCGAGTATATTGCAGTTTAGACTGCTCTTTTCCTTTTATCGCTAACCTTATTACTATTAGGAATTGAAAAAGTAAACTATCCTAGAATGATGAATTTTATGCCAAAGTTTGTAACAGTGATTCTCTTCGCTTTTTTTATGCTGAAATTTGTTTTCTGATTTATTATGAAAATCTGACAGGAAAATGTGAAGACGAAGCATCCCCAATTGCTATATGAATCAAAGCTTTACAAGATTCTACTAGGAGGAAGTAATAGAAACTCCTGCATCTTCTTTTATGTCACCTGAGAATTGTACTCTTGGATGTCTTAACCTCTCTTCCTCTGGTCTGGTTTTGGCAGCTGGAATTCCAAACGTCAGATGGTTTGGTGTTGAAGGGGACTATAATGTCCTTGTCATGGACCTACTAGGGCCGAGTCTTGAAGATCTTTTCAACTTTTGTAGCAGAAAGCTGTCTTTAAAGACTGTTCTGATGCTTGCCGACCAGATGGTATGGTATTAGATAATGTTCCTGATGGGACTTCCAATTGCACCATTGTTGTTGAACCTTTTGCAATCCTGTATTTGAGTATTGTTGTTGTAATGGTCGAATGGATGTTCTTACTTGTGGTTACGTACATTGATTTCTTCAAATTTCTCAGAATGTTTTCAAATTCTTTCTCCAGTGCAATCTGCCCCTTTTCACACTTTTTTTTAAATCTTCTTCCACCTAATCATACTTCATTGATCTGCTCTTTTCAGATGTTTTCTGTCACAATAGATCAATGTGATTGCTGCTAATTCTGGTTAGTTTCTTTTATAGATCAATCGAGTGGAGTTTGTTCATTCCAAATCATTTCTCCATCGAGACATCAAGCCAGATAATTTTCTTATGGGTCTTGGAAGGAGAGCTAATCAGGTGAACCACCATACTTTCCCGATTATATGTATTTTCCCACACATCTATTGCTATAAAGTTTATTATCTATTTCTTTTTGTTACTTTGAGTGCCTATAGGTCTACATGATAGATTTTGGCCTGGCCAAGAAGTACAGGGATACTACAACGCACCAGCATATTCCATATAGGTATTATATTTTCATAACTAATTTTTTGTCTGTTATCTTGTATGTATGAAGGGAACTGCAGTTTCATTGTTTTGTATATTTTTTTAGCTTATTGTTGCAATCTAGCTCAATCCAATGTTAAGAAAACATACAAACCAATGGGCATCGTTTTCTTTTTTTTGTTTGGAGATATAATTGGACCATCTTATGCAGATGGTGCTTTTTCTTTTTTAAGCTGTTGGGATAGTTTGGGTTAATAACCACTCTAATGGAAGTGATTAAGTTTAGTTGTTTCCCTTTACTTAGTTTATCCTTCAGTGACATTATAATTGGAAGCAATAGCACTGAACTTTCCACTTCTTGTCTATTGATGTTGTATTGAATGTTGGATTAGTGGAACTCCTTTTTCTAGTCTAATGCGCTCACAAATAATGCAGAGAGAACAAAAATTTAACCGGGACGGCGAGATATGCAAGTGTCAATACGCATCTTGGCATTGGTGAGTAGAGTGTCTTCACAGTGCTGCTTTTGAAACTTTACATTCGTTTAGGATCTAGCTATTTTAAGTGCTTAATTTAATTCACTATGTGTTAGTTTGTCTTCATTTGTTCTTTACTGTTCTTGCTTTTTTCTGGTGTTCTGAAAGGTACCTGTGGTATGTGGCTGGTGAAACATTTCTGCGTTATATGTAATGCTAGTGAAAACTATAAACATCTGCAAGTAGAAATTAATGCCCAAGTGTTTTAACTATATTCATTGCTTACATAGCTTTATGTAAAAAGCATCGTACTAGTGTCTAAGTATGTATCTTTGTGTGTTGTATTTGTTCTAGACTGTTCATTCTATGCGATGTGGTTAAGCAACAGCATAAGCATATAATTCACGTGCTGATCCACGTAGTACTGCTTTGTAGAATATTTTCTGTGTCATATCCGTTGTGTGATGCGCATCCTTGTTCAGATTTTGACATTGTTTTGTTTGGGCCTCAGAACAAAGCCGGAGGGACGATTTGGAATCTCTTGGTTATGTACTTATGTACTTCCTAAGAGGAAGGTCTGTTGCCCTATTTGACTGTTTTTTTTTCCTTTTCCTGTAATGTATGTATCAGTCTTAGTCATTATACGTACGTATCATCTAAGTCATGTCTTTGTTGTTATTAGCCTTCCATGGCAGGGCCTAAAAGCCGGAACCAAAAAGCAGAAGTATGAAAAAATTAGTGAAAGAAAAGTTGCGACTTCAATTGAGGTAACAAGGCATGAGGTTTTGGAGCTTATGTGTCCTATTTCCTCTTATGTTAGTTAATCCCTTTTTTTCTGTCAAATTTCAGGCTTTATGTCGTGGATATCCTTCTGAATTTGCATCATATTTTCACTACTGTCGTTCCCTGCGGTTTGATGATAAGCCAGATTATCCATACCTTAAAAGATTGTTCAGGGACCTTTTCATCCGCGAGGGTTGGTTTTCCATTCATACTTCAGTCAAAGGGATTTTTGTACCATTACTGAGGAATGTGTAGAAAATTTGGGTTTTTAAGGGTGATAATTGTTCTTATCACTGTCTTGCAGGATTTCAGTTTGATTATGTATTTGACTGGACGATTCTGAAGTATCAGCAGTCACAGATTGCTAGTGCTCCTCAGCGTGTTCATGTTAGTCCCACACATAAATTCTCTCTTTTTTTTCCTGAATTTTCTGCTCTTGGAGGAGTGGCTGATATTCTTATGTTTCTCAGGGTACTGGGGCTGGACAAAGCTCTGGCATGGCTCCCGCCGTGGTGAATGAGAGGCAATCAGGTATACTGTTCATCTTTAGACATCGTCCCTGATGCTACAATTTTGCTTCTATCTTTTAGCTGTAATTAGCTGGTCTTTTGGTTCCTGTTGAGTTACGGAAATACAATTATCTAAAATTTTATTAATTTTAGAAATACTTCCATCCTATTATCTGTATGTGGAGTTTGTATAGTTTCTTTGAACAGATGATTCAATCGGCTCTTTAAATTGCTTTAGGTGGTGAAGAAGGTAGGACAAGTGGTTGGGCAGCAATGGATCCTTCTCGTCGGCGGGCCCCACTTCCAGTAGTTAATACAGGCAGCTTGTCCAAGCAGAAGAGTCCTGTGGGGAATGATCCATCTGCTTCTAAAGATGCCATGGTCAGTTCTATTTTCACTCGATCTGCTTTTCTTCTATGCAGTCACCTGTTTTTAAGGAGAGTAGATGAGATTTGATTAATTTATCTCTCTGCTGGGTATTTAAATATTTGAATGTTGCTTTGAATATATCGGAGTCTTGCGTGATGAACTGCAGTCCCAAAGTCTAAAGACTAGACAAGCCCAGCGTTCGCGTAGATAGCAACAAATTGTTTATCGTGCTTCATGAAAGAATTACTTGGGGCCTTAGATCTTCCATGCAACATCGAAAAATATCAAAATGTTCTAGCCATAAAGTCACATATTCAGATACTGTGGTTGCTGAGCTGCTTGTGCAAATTCTTTACAATGCTGATTTTTTTTTTTTTTTCACAGAACTATTTCCATTGCGTTATTTCCTTCAGTATATAGTAATTTTGTCGCTTGTCAAATATCTGCATCTTCCTTACCATTCCACTTTGTTTTTGTCGCATCTTTGCGATTTGAGTGGGCACGGAATTCAAATTGAAAGCCTATTTGTAAATCCTAGTCAACCCTGTTGATTTGTGGCTCTGCTAAAAAGGGCTATATCGTTGCCATGAGAAGTACAATATTTTAATAATTGTTTACCTTGTAATTTCTGACTGAGAAAGCTTATATGATGTAGCTATCCAGTGCGACTTTCTTGGGACGGCCAAGCGGATCCTCAAGGCGAGCTGCTGTTTCTAGCAGCCGGGACGCCTTTCCCACTGACTCTGACCCCTCACGAACCCGAATGACGGACGCAAGCCCTGGGGCTTTACGGATGGTTTCCGCTTCTCAGGGGAGCTCACCTTTCGGCCCTGCTGAGTCCCGGCACATCTCTTCTGGGAGGCACCCATCTAATGTCAAGAGCTATGAGTCGACCTTGAAAGGCATTGAAGGCCTTAGTTTCGACCACAACGAGAGGCTCCACTACTAAGTACGCGGCAAATGCTATATGCACCCTGTAAAAAAAGAAAAAAAGGAAAAAAAGAGAAAAGAATTAGTAATGTAGAGGACAGGATATGGTCTGTATGTTTCTTTCATCCCCGTTCATTCCCCTTCAGTTGTGAACGACGGGAGCAAAAGAAAAGGGTGGGCCTGAAGAGGCGCCTTTCAACTTCCTTTTTTTTTTTTTAACAAAAAAAACTGAGTCATGGGTCTGTAAATTGTGATGGGTGGTCTGTGGATGGGCTCCTCTTTCATGTCTTTTGGTCTTTGTGATTCGATTTTCTTGCTTGAATATTCTTTTGTGTTCGCATTTGACATCAAATGTTTATCATCTGATGGTTGCTAAGATGTTCGAAATTTCTTAGGCTTGTAATGTGTCTAATGGTTTGATGTTTTCGCCTTCTTTTCTTCCCAAAACTAAGCTAAAAATGTCGCAAATATGGAATATTGATGGAATGAAGAGGGCATGACAAAGGCATGCCAGACATACTGGAGATTGGTCTGGATGGCGAAATCAACCATTTATTTTTGAGTAATGAAACAAACTATGAAAGCTGCATTTGGTTGTCTAACATTTAAACAATATAAAAATTAATTTGTTGCATTGCAAAAGTGACTTCTGGGGCCAAGATGGCCTCTATGTATTTTGCTGGCTACCTAGTGGATCCATTTGTTTAATTGAAAATGTTGTGGGAGTTGAGATTAGCAGATACTTGGCGCTGTCATGATCTTCTCCTCACAAGTGGCACAGTTAGGAAGAATTCTTTCAACCAAAATCATGCATTTTAATGCAACAATTTTAAGCACAATAACTTTTCCCAAAAAAAAAAAAAAACAAAAAAATTGAAACGAAACCTCTGTCACTTGTATATAGGGTACTCTTTTTTTAGTTAAAGAGTATGCCTTGTTTTTCACAATGAAAAATGTCAATTGTACATCCAACTTTTAAGTGTAAATTTTACACCAATCCAATCCAAGAGTTTAGAGAACTATTTTAAGTTTTTAGTATTAAAAAATAAAATTATGATAAGATTAGTGTAAAAAAATTAGTCTACAAACGAAAAGTGTGTAAGATTTACATTCATTTTTAGATGTACAGATAGTATTGCTTTTGCACAACTAGTTTCTGAGTTGTTTTTCCCCGAGTTGCCCGCAACAAATATTTGATCCTTTTGACCAAATTCAAGAAGTTGGATCTGTTTTCAACTCTCTTAATATATTGATAAAGATTTATCTTCTTCTTCTTCCCTATATCAATAACGAGCAAGAAGACCAACATTTCACTAAGCAAGTCTCCAACCTCACCCATGTTCTTGCCAACAACTACAGTATTATTCTAATCTATCAGTCAAATACTTTTAAGCCTAAACCACAAAAACTGTTCATCTTCTCAGCATACTAACCTACTCTTCTAGAATTTTTTTTTTTATTATTCTAACGGAAGATCATTTTTAACTCTTGTAACAGCTCCCACCTCTTATTTTATCAGCATTTATATCACCATTCATTTCTATTGGCTCCATATATATTTCTAATTTTCAGGTGAGCTATAATTATGGAACACTTAGTTACAATCTAATGGTCATGCTTCTACGCAAAAAGGTTGGTAATGAAGGACCCAACATACACCTCAGAGTACATCATATGAAACTATTTTTTATTACAAATTGGCCCAGAATCTACGATTCTCTGCATCATTTGTATTTAACTTATGTTTGACAAAACAAATTAAGTCACCTCTAGTACCACAAAACAAAACGATTTGGGCATTAAACAAGTAAGTGATGTAATCAACTGCAACTAAACTAATGATTGAGAGAAACGCGTGCATGCACGGACGCATATAGTTAAAAGCAAATGGCTGAAACAAGCCAAACATGCCATCCCATCACTAGCATGACTTCTTCTCCGATTAATTGAAAAACACTCAAGAAATTATGTCAGCTTAATTGTGCATGACTCACCCCTACAAACCAGGACAAAGAGATGAGAACACGTCAAAGTAATACCTTCTTAATTAAGATAAGCTTCTGGGTCACACTCTATTGCTTCAATACTGCGAAAAAGATAGAAAGTTCAATTCAATCACACTAAGCTCCGACCTTTAATTATTGGCAAAAGGACAGAGATTCTTAATTCGCAGTTCATCACAAAACAAGCACCGACAATTTTATTAGGATATCAATTGTAAGATAGAAAACTATTCTAAACAGTCAAGGCCAATGGAAGCACCTCTGAGACACAAATTGCCAAAAGAAGAAGAATCAGAGATATGGTGTGCAAGGAACCAATTAAGTCGGACTCGGTGCTTTCGAATAGCCTAGTTGCGAAATCTCCCAGCTCTTTCGCGGGGCAACCTCTTGGTGAGATGGTGTGTATTGCTGAAATTCAAAAAAAGAAAAAAGTATAAGAGGGCGCAAAAAAGAAAAACAAAAGAGTATGTAGTCCAGTTTTAAAGAATTAGCGTAATGCCGTAAGAAGTTCTCGATCCGAGAGAGAGAATAGGTCCTGTGAGCTTCACATAATAGAATAAGAAACTAAAATGGATAGCTAACCTCCATCTTCACTAGCAGTTCTGTTGCAGTTGGAGCAGAAACAACTATATCCCTACATGCGGGCTTTATAAAACCTTCCTTCACGCCGTCGTCGAATAGAGCGAGTAACGAATTGTAGTATCCATCAACATTTAGCAAGCCAACCTGCGTAGAAATAGATGACGGTTATTTAGGTATTTCGGTTTTAACTAAAGGATTCACATTAAATTGTGATGGCAAATAGATCGGTACTAACTGGTTTTTCATGAATTCCTAATTGTGACCATGTAATCATCTCTAGTACCTCTTCCATCGTTCCAAATCCTCCTTGAAGATCCAAAATAAGCAAAATTTAAGATCCTTTTTGTAGGATTGAATTGCCGGTGTTTGTGAGTGCTAAAACTTGAACAAAAAGCTCAAAAGCTAAAGAAAAAAAAAAAACCTGGAAGAGCGATAAAAGCATCTGCTTGTCGAGCCATTTCGGCTTTCCGTTCATGCATGTCCGCAACGGTCTTTACTTCCCCGATGCTTTCACCTGATATCTACAAAAATAGATCTTGCTACCAGTAAATGATCAACAAAATTTAGCCAAAAAGTAAGTAACATCACCGCAAAAGAAAGAGTCTTTCTGATACGTGGTGAATCCACAGACGATTGTGCATTCCGTATGGACTATTCGAAAATTAACTCCCTTAAATTACAAAACTTACGACTCATACATCAGTTGTTCATGCAAGTAATTGCATTACAGTATGTAAAGAGAGCAATTTTATCATATTTTACATCCTTTCTTTCTCACTTGTCATACTACATGAGAAGAGGTGAGGATATGAGAGGACGAGAACAATTTTGTATAATAGAAGGTTAAGATATCCAAAGTCAAATACACAAACAGAAAACATCAAGGAACCAAATTGGAACAAAATGACCAAAAAAAAAGGAAAACTTGGAAAATTTTGTGTACCTCTAGAGGCTTGAGGGCCGCGGGAATTACCCTGCATATCATTTAGCACTATTAGTATCAAAACATAAACAGTAAATTTGCTAACAATAATTCACTAGAAGAGAAAATAAAACCATAAAATTCATAGTAAAACCCCACCAAATAGAAAGTTATAAATAAGTAGAGTGATTACCCAAGTACATGGCAACCTCCATGATGAACAGTTTGAGAGATCAAACCCATCAACCCCACACTCCCTCCACCATAAACCAACTCAATCTTTCTCTTCACCTACAATCCATCCAAACACACACCAATGCTAACATAAACACAAAGCCAAGGAAAACCCATAAACTATCCAACCTCATCACCACAACCCAGGAACCAAAGCAACCCAATAAGATACAAAACCAGACGCTTCAAAGCAAATCCAAGATGAGATTTTTAAGGAAACCCAGAAGAGAAGGGAGTACCAATTCGTGACCCAAATCGAGAGCCGCATCGCTGAACACCTTCCGATACCCAGAGTTACTTCCACAGAAGACGCAAATCCTCTTAAACTTGCTCAAAATCTCTCCTTCCATGGTTGTTGTTGTTGTTGCTGCTGATGTTTCCATTACCACTGTGTTATTACGCACCAGGAATCGGAATCCAATAGAACCCAAATCGAGGAGAATCCTCTTCTTCTTTCTACTTGTAATCAATATGTTTCCAAACGAATCCCAAAAAAGGGTCAACAACTATCTCTTGTCTCTCTATCTTTCTCCTAAAAATTTAATCTTTTGACGTCCTATCTCTTTCACAGCATGGTGGGAAAAAGAAAGATACAAAAATAAAAAAAAAAAGGAAAAAAAAAAAGAGAGAGAGGGTTGAGGTTGAGGAGGAGGGGAAGTCGACCGAAAGAGAGAAAGCTCCCTCACGTCTCTTTAATTTAAGTTTATTTTATTTTCTTAAATTTTTAATTTTATCTTATCTTTGTTATTCAGGTGATCTGAATGTTTGTCTCAGGGCCAATATTTGCGCCTTACGCTGCGCATACCACCATATGACATAACCTGTTTCCTTTCACTCACACTGCTTTGCTTTTAAAAAAGTTTCTGTATATATTTGGTTAGGACTGCAACTGTGTCATTTTGGGTGGAATCCAACACATGAAGCCTCCAACACTGATCCAAACTTTTTATATCCTCTGCTCGGGATTTTGTTTCCTTAATCCAATCAATCTTGTTCATTATTTTATCAGCCCCAATAATTGAACCTTATGTTTGATTGGGCTAAAATCAGGATGAGGACGGATTCGGTTGGTTTGAATCTGATCGACTCTGGTTGCTCGCATGTCAGGTTAGGTTGATTCATGTTAGATTTGATGTGAAGCCCAATTCAACCCTGATTGAAATTTGTTTACGGTTTTTAAACTCGGGCTAAACCCAAACCGTTGCGACGGATAGATCAGGCTCGGTCTTGTGGATTCAGTTTGGGAACTTGACATTTACTGAGATAAATGGCCTCTCAGTCAGTTTGAGAGATATGGATATGAAACATCTTTCCAATCAAAAATAGCACTGCAAACATCTTGTGGATGGGGAGTTTTACAGACAATTTCAGCTCTTCAGATATATATATGTATTAATGTGTATCATTCCCTGGTCACAGATAAGGAGCTTGTGAATGGATGGCTGACACAGATTAATTAACCAATTTAAAACATGGCCAGAAAATTTTCTGATAGCTTTTCCAAGGAATCCTTTTTCATCATTTGCCACCTCACTATTTATCTCTCTCTTTTTGAAAAGGTTAGTTTCTCTCTCTCTCTCTCTCTCTACTAATCAGTAAACATATGGAATTCACTCCATTTTGCAGCGATTTCTACAAAGGAAATAGGAACATGAGCCCGAAACTAGAAGCGCAACCAACGATGTAGAAACCAAGTAAAAAGGGAAAGAAGAAAAAGAAATGACATAGAAACCAAAGTGCAAGAAAAACATTAAGCAATCAGCATCCATACATTTTTAAGAAAAGAGAAGTAGTATCTATTGTACAAGATTTCCCCTTAAGTGAACCACCACACATTCGATTTTCACAAATAACAACAAGATGTTGGAACTAAAGACCATGCACAAAGAACTCACATATCTCTAAGTTTCGAGGCATCAAAATCCTACATGCAACTTGCTAATACAAAGAAGCCGATCTACCGTCAGAATATGAGTTCTCCTTATCTAAGCTTCTCGTCAAGCTCCTACCCTTCAAAGAAGCTAGATTAAGTTTCTTCAGGGAAACCGAAGGATCCGATTCTGAAATGCTCTTCGAATCAATCGTAGAAGAGAATGGCAACTTTTTGTGGTACTGCAAATCCCTAGATTCATGTCTTTGAATTGTATTTCCCTTACCAGCACATACTCCTTGTCTCGCCTTGACCGATTTTGTCAAGCTCATATAGCTGGGCCTATTATGACCAGCTTCTTCTGTTCTTTCTGATGCTAAGAGATTGTTACCAGAAATCGGAGTTGAAGTACAAATAGAAGGAGATGAAGGAGAGCTCTCTTCATACTGAAAATCAGAAGAGGAAGCAGATTGAGCTCCGTACCGGTTGTTACGAAGTAAAGGAGGAGGTTTTGCTGAAACCCTTGTACTGATATTGCTTCTTTTAACCTTTACCAAGCTGAAATTAGAAACTTGAGACCCTGGTTCTTGGATTTCTTCAAAGCATTTTGAATAATGTGTATCAGGTGATTCGATCTGGCTTTGTTCCAACAGCCTGTTCTCCCATGGTTTTGTTGCCATCCAACGGTCCAACCAGCTATAATTTCTATTGTTTTTATCGGTCTCATGATGTTTCAGAGAATTCACTGAAGTGTTAGATCTTCCATTCCGAGATGATCTTGATTGCTGCAAAAGGAACTACTTTATTTTTATTAAGAACTGAATTTGATATCTAAGGACGTGTAATTATGTCGTTTCCTGCGTAACAGTGTATAATTCCAGCCTTTAAGCCAAATTTATACCTGTTGAGAAAGAGCGTAAGCCTTCGCCCTTTCGCGCTTAATGGCGCCCTCTTGCCTCATCTGCAGCTTTGTTCTAACTTCCTCGACGGTGCCTTGACTGTTACACCATCCTTCCTGCAAAATTCACAAACTTGTCCGATTCATCTTGTTGACATAAAAAATTTGTCAACAAAGCAAGGCTAAGCTATCTCCATGAGTTAATTTCTCAAAGAGTATAATCTGACTGCATAAGATTGTTCACTCAGGGGCTAAATAGATTGAACTCTCAGTTACATCCATGAATCTCTGCAGGAAAACTGATAATATATATTTCTTGCAAACTACAAATGGCACGCACTACCGTGGAGTGTTTACATCGGTCTAAGCGATACAATTTCAAATATTCACAGAATTCTCAGTTCAACATAAGGCGCAGTATTGTAATAACAGTCAACCATGTGCTACTCCAACTGAAATTGTTAGAATTTAGTGGTAAACAATGAAATCATCGAGGCCCCATTTGGCATCCACGATTGGATCGGATAGGAGGTGTCACACGTTGCGAGCGTTTGGGATTATTGTGGGAACCGGTTTTGTCAATTAATCCTACCAAAACTGTATAATCAAATCCCGCCTGCGAGGTTGGGACTAAGTATAAGATTGGATTTGAAACAATGCATTGGATCCACCAGACCCATGCTGTCCCCTCAGCGACTCCCGACGCATGTGAGCGACCTCTCTCACCCTCAACATCACCGTCATTTTATCCTATCCAATCCAATCCTAAATACGAAATGCATCCTTACACTACCATTTGCACAACACAATAAATGCATCTCCCACTAAAACACCCGAAAGAAAGCAAGAGATGAAGGATGGAGAGTAAAATCACCTCAGCTTGTTTCACGGGATCCGAGTCGCTGCGGCTATTCTCAAGCATGTCGTCGGCATCCTGGCCCTCGGCGGAGAGCTGCGCACGGTGGGCCCGGACATGCGCCTGCACTCGCACCAGCGCCTGCATGCACTTGAGCGTCAGCGCCGCCTGCTTCCTCACCTGCCGCCCCCGAACCAACGCCTGGAGCCTTACGATCCCCTTCAATGCCCTCAATGCTCTTCTTGCCTAAAACACCCCATATATATATATATATATATATAAGCCAAAATTTAAACCCCAAAAAAAGGGAATAATTTTTCTTTTTATTCTGCACTGATTATTCTTCAAAAACATTGTAATAACACCAACCTGAACAACAACAATAGCTCATTTTGAAATGGGCACTACTTAGGTACACACGCAACGCGCACCCCATTATTATTATTATGTGTATCTGATTGAAGTATCTCTTCATCAAAATTAACAATTTTATAACTTCTTTTGTAAAATATTACATACTATAACAAACAGAGAAACCACAATTTTATGACTAGGAAGTTTAAAGTTCTAACAAACACGAGCAAACTTTTGCAAAATTAGAAGCAATTTAAATCACCCACTCAAATGCGCCAGAGATCAGCATAAGAGTGTCAGAATAGTAGTAACAACTAATAACAAATTTTTTATTTTAATACCAAAAAGCCACGGAAAGCAGTTTGAATGCGGATAGCGGCCCATTCCTGCTTCACGACCCTGAAGTCCTTCGGAGGCGCTCTCACCACCGCCGCCACCGCCGAATTGAAGGCATCGGCGGCAACCGATGAAGTGTCGGAGGCCTCCGAAGCCGATCGCTGGCCTCCGCTTCTCGATCCGGAGGAGCTCCTCCACAGCTTCCACTTCCCGCTTCTTCCACCACCACCACCACTCACCTTCTCCTTCAAAAGATGCAATTTTCATGATCACCCACTTCAGTTTAAACCCGTCTCAAAGCACGAACACAGTGAGAAAAAAATTTGATTTTGATAAGAGATATAGGGGGGTTATGGAGGCTCATTACCTGATCATCCTTCTCCGACTTTTTGAGGCCGATGAGCGACTTCACCCATTTCCCTGATCCACCCATCTCCCCCGCCCAAAAACACAAAAACCAAAGGAACAGTTTTCAGATCGTTTAGAGAGAGATAAGGGAGCGTAGAGTGCTTCGTTATTATAATACTGAGTTGAAACTTGAAACGAGCGAGAGAGAGATAGAGAGAGCGCGAGGGAGTGGGGGGGGGGAAGTGGTGGCTCCACGACGTTTGTAGCCGTTCGGGATTTGAATTTTGAAAAGAAAGCGAGGCGGAGCGGATCTGGGGCCCACCCAACCCCCAACGGGCGAGAAAAGCCGAGAACCCGCTCCGGCGCTTTCGCTTTGTGGGATATCGGCTCTCACAACTGACCCTCCTGTTTACTTATAATTACATCTCTGCCCCTGCCATCTCTCCTACAGGCCACAGAGTTTGACCGGGTTTGGTACGTAGGACGTACGGGTCTCCCTCCTGGTTCGGATGTTCGTCTCGTTGCGGATGCACAGTATAATCACTGTTCTAACCCGTCCGATTAAATATTTTTATATTCCTCACCCTCGATCGTGTAATTTGTTTTAAACAATTCCGAGATTTTGTTTCCTTTTGCCTAATTCTTTCCACGTTACCTGATTCCCCTCCTCACGCATTGGCATATTATTCATTTCAACAAAGTTTGAATAATATTTACTTTCGGAGATAAGATGATACTTTTTTTTTAATTGTCACAATAAATAATAAATAAATATTCATGAATCGTCGTGAATTCGTGGTGTTCTATTAAGTAAAGAACAAGCAAGACGTGTTTCCTTCTCGTATAAAGTCTCCATGAGCATATCAACAAAGGTGGAAAAAATAGCTTTATTGGGCGCAGCAAGGCTATTCTTATTGCTTTCCTGATTGGTAGACATTTTTATTAGTGGTTGTAAAATCCTTAATTCTACGGGAGTATGTCGCCTACTTTGTTTATGATGACTTCAACCCTGGCCCACGATAACAAGGAACCCAAAAGAGATTAAACCTGACCAATATAATCTATGCAGAAAAGATATATCATCCAGCAAAAAAAAAAAAAAAAAAAAAAAAAGTTAAATACATAAATATAAGAAGATCGTTCTCTATTAGTTTAAACTTTTAGTTCAAAATTTAAAATATTTCGAAAACATTATATACTTTTTATTTGGAAAGGCAAATTCATTATTAGCTCATATGAAACCACTTATGGTTCGAAAGTAATTAAGAACTAGCATATTCATGGCTACTAATGATTTTTATAATAAGAATACTTTGTAATTTATAATAATATAGTATTTATACCATTTAGAAATTTATAGTGATTTTACTGTTTTATTAATACCTCTTGCAACTATGCAAATGTGAGGTATAGTAACAATTTGAATATTTTCAATATAATATATAAAAATATTGGAATATTATAAATCGTGAACTAAACCGACTCTTTGGTACAAATTTTTTTAACTCGATTTAACAAAAAGAACTCAAATTAAACAGGGCGCAGGACGAAGTCGGTTCGATTCAACAAGAGAAAACAACTCCTTGTATAAAAAATGCGCATACTTGGAAAATTTACTAGCATTTAGAATTGCAGAAAACATGCGCCTACGTATAAATTGTGTTGAATTAATTAATTGGAGTCAGGTATTATGACTTGTTTGTATAATAATTATAAATACTAATAAGTAAAAATGTTTGGTGATTTGGTAAACGAAAAAAAAATCATGTCAACAAACTCCTATATTTTTGTTGACTACTTAAATTGACAACTCAAATTAATTTAACGCTGCCGAGTGTGCCTTTTCTTCTGATGAACATGAATTTTTTTTTTTTTTTTGAGAAAGAGGTAGCACGCTATCTGTTTCATTCATTAAGTCAATAAATTTGGCTACATAAGGTGAGGCAGCCAGGGCCTCGAAAGGGCGAAGAAGCGACCAAAAAAAAGGTTTAAGCAAAAACAAGAAAAAAATCAAACCTAGATCTAGACCAATACACCTCCATCACTTGGTTTTACAGTGCTCGGCCCACTCTTTTGCCAACATTCCGATACGATAGGAAGATAAAGAAACGTCAGTGAGTAGATCTTTAAAAATGGCGTTATTCCTATCTCGCCAGATTGTCCACCAAGTGGCCGCCACTAGTGTCTGAGCCTTCCGACTGTCGCTCTTTAGACGTCTCTCTAGCAGTCGCTTCCAGACGGTGTTAATATCTTCGTTGGGGGGGTATATGCAGAGCACTCATCCAGTCCCCCCCGCCCCCCCCCCGCACCCGCACACAGCCCCCCGCCCTCGCCCCCCCTCCACCAGTGCACGAAAGAAGAAACTTGGCTAACACCATCGCATCCTCCCAAGCAACTATGGCCCCTTAGCCGTTTACACAGAAGCAAATGTTTATCCCTGACTATCGCCTCTTTTGAGACAGACTGTCCATGCGTAGGCCAGTTTTTACTGAGAGGCCTAAGTTCATAGAAATTTTAATTTAGTAGGATTTTCAGATTCAATGGCAAAATATTTTTGAATGAACACGAATATTGTGCACGTATCTTTTACAATAATGCTGACACTAGTGAGCATCGCATGTTGCGGCGCGATCAATTCCATTGCAAACAAATTAAATCTAAAAAATTTTCTAAAAAATAATTGTTATAATAATATGAGAATAAAACTGATAAACAAAGGAATAAAAAAAATAAGAGAAAATTTATAAGAATAATAAATTATATTTATAACAGCAGTGAAAGTTGAGGATTTAAAATGTCATATCTCTCGTAGTTCAAGCCAAAAATTGCAACTAATTAAAGTATGAGCTCTAAATTGTCATGTGCCTCATAGTTTAAGCTAAGAAAATATAATCCATTAAAATTCGAGGACTAAAGTGTTACGCGTCTTATAGTTTGAGGACCAAAAGTGTAATTTACCCTTTTTATATTTTAATTTTATTTCAGATGAATTCAGAGTTTATCATCGATTAGTTTTGTTCAATCAGTAATTTTATTCGAGGAAAGAATACGTTAAACTATCTAATAAATTTTAAAATGCCTAATCGTTAAAATTAAAAGTCGACCAATTATATTTTGAATATTCCAAAATATTTTAAATGTGAGATTGATCACTTATCAAATTATAAATATCGCATTAAAGTTTGATATTAAGATCAAAATAAAATCGTATTAAATTTTTCTGAAATACAAACCATTTTGAATCAGCTATACGACCTTTTAAAATTTTTTTTTTTACTATCCAACTTTTTTATATATTAGATTTGAGTCAGTCCACAATACTTTGACTTCAAAATTTGAATGCATCATTTAGCTTTACTGATTTATACTTCATGTAATTTTTGCAACTAAATTTATTAAAATAACTAATTAATTTAAACTTCATCAATCTCTCTTTTACTTTTTGTTGTACAATCTATATCTAATTGATTAATATTATAAAACTAAAATTTATATTTAATACACACAATCTTAACTATTTAAAAGTACGCATATTTTTACAATTTCTTATAATAAGAGAGAAATTATATCAGATTTTTTTTAAAAAAATCGCCTTTTCAAAATTAAATAGAAAAAATAAAAATTAAATTATAAAAAATATAAAAGGATAGGCCACCCTCTTGGGAGCCCAAACCCCACGCCCTCTCCTTCCGCTAGCACCCTCCGCCCCACACCCGCACCTCTGTTCCGCCACCGGTATCGAAACTTCTTTCATAGCTATTTATAATATGCATCATGAATATAGATATCGATATTAGATTTCACACGCGACTCCTCCTCTCAACTTACTATCCCACTCGAATGAGGAGATATTTACTGGTGGCAAGTGAGTGTGAAAGCAATCTTAATTGAGAAACAAGTTATAGATCATGCACGATTCAAGCTGTCACCCTGACATTAACATTCTGTTCCATAAATACATTCTATTCGTTAATATTAAATTTATTTAAACAAGTTTAGGACCTGTGCATACTCAATATTCACTATAGGGATAGATTCCTCATGTAAATTTGAGGTTAGATGCACAACTTTTTTTGTCTCTAGCTGACGTTAGAAACTAATATTTTCATTAGCAGCTGTATACTTTCAACTCCAGAGTTTCATTTATTTTACGTAGCACACACTTAATTTTTTTATGATATTCTTATAATAACTTATAAATTTTATCGTTTTCGTCTTAGTTAGTCTATTAGATTTATCGAATAAGGCTTTATATTCAATTCAGCTCTGTGTTCTATACATATTTTCCTATCGTGCTGCGAGCAGCTATTTGGTTGAGTTTAGAACTTGATGCTAAAAATTTACGAAATTAGAAATCATTTTTGGAAATAGCTCAAAATTTAGGGACACATTTTACGCTCCTTACCCATAACATTATTGTACGACACTAATCCTCGCGTTTCGCTGTGAACGTTCTTCTAACGAGGAATGCTCTCCTTTTCACAACTGAATGCCACCACGGGTCATCAATAACAAACGCCAATACATTCCTCCTTTCAACACAAAAGTACAATAAAAATTTTTTTACTACAATTATGGATGGGCACACTATATTCTCTAAAAAGGATTAATTTTAGATTTATTTGTTCGCCAAGTCACTAACTATACCCGTTGCCATTCATAGAATTTTCTCCTTCTAACGAAGTCCAAGGCCGAAATCACGGGGCCAATTCCTCTATGCGGTGTCTCCGCATAATAATCTGTATGCGCGAACCTTGCCCACCCTCGTGACTGTGTCCCTTTTAATAAACGGCGAGAAAGAGACGCTCACGAGATCGAGGAGGAAGGAACAAAGAAGAGCAGGAAAGAGAAGAGGAGGAAACCCTAAAAAAGGGGCGGAGAAGAGAAGGAGGGTTCCGAGACGATCAAGTCACGGAGCAAACCCTAGAACGGTCCCCGCTTCTCTTCGACGCCACGCGCTTTCCCTTTCCTCGATCGGTTCTTCTCTTTTCGCTCTATCTCTCTCGCTCGCTCTCGGTCACGATTTCGGTGGCGCTTTTGAGTTCAATTTTGATGGGTATTTGCGAAATCGTGGTAGATCCATGGGAATGATTCGTATTTGTTGCAAGTTTGGGTTTAATTGAGCTTTTGGTGTGGTTTTGAAGGCCAAAATTCCGATTTTTCTCGCCGTTTGATGTATCTTCTCCTCTCCGGGCCCGATTCGGATGCGAAGGAACCCTTCCAGTTTCTTGGCATTCGTTCCGCGCGTGGAATCCCCTTCTTCCACCGCAAAGGCGTCGCCTTTTGCCTCCCCAGAGATCGATGGGATAAGGAGTTCGCCGTATTGCAGGCGGGGTGACTAGGGTTACGGCTTGGAAAACCCTAGCTTCGCTCTGATTATTGATTGTATAGCCATTTTCACAATTACTTATTATTGAAGTTTGAAGATTTGAGCTTTACTGGGATTGGGAGAGATGGGTTCCTCTCAAGGGTCTACGCTGACTTCTGCGGCGGCGGATGTTGATGTGCGTGTGCTGGATTTGTTGCCCGTTTATGTGAAGGAGTTGATTGCCGGCGGAGCTGCCGGGGCCTTCTCAAAGACGACGGTGGCCCCTTTGGAACGTGTTAAGATTCTATTGCAGGTTCTTTCCTTTGCCCTCTATGTTATTCTTACTTGTCTTGTTTATGCATCAAATACATGTATGCTTTATCACCTTTGGCGAATTTGGTGCTTTTGTAAGTAAGAGTGAGACAGCTTTGTCGCGATACTATGATCTGTAATGATCCTTTGTTGCATCACTTCTTTGTAGGTGAAAAATCTTCTCTTTGCTTCTCTCTTTGTTGATTCAGCGTTTCAAAATTGTCGAAATCACACATTCCCTTTAGATATTGTCAAAACATGTGTTCATATAAAAGACTGACATGTTTTTTTTTTTCTTCTTCTTTTCTGTTATATTTTGTAGACAAGGACTGAAGGATTTAAATCCCTAGGAATTTTTAAATCTCTTAGGAAGCTGAGGCAACATGAAGGTTTTAAGGGCTTCTACAAGTAAGTCACAAGAGAGTGGATTTACGTGCCTGCCTTCCGAATTATCTAATATCTTGTATTAACTTCTGGTCTTTTCTCTCTCTCTCTTTTTTCTTTTTTTAGAGGAAATGGTGCTAGTGTGCTTCGGATTGTTCCATATGCAGCTCTTCACTACATGACATACGAGCAATATAGGTGTTGGATTTTGAATAATTATTCTTCACTGGGCACAGGACCTATTGTAGATCTTTTAGCTGGCTCAGCTGCTGGTGGAACTGCTGTTCTGTGTACCTATCCCTTGGACTTGGCCCGGACTAAGCTTGCCTACCAGGTAATACAAATATTTGTTTAGAAGGGTCAGTTTATTCACTCCTGTCGGATAATTTGAACCTCTATGTAGCGGCCATCAACCTGGGTGCTAAAAGTCTTATTGACTCATTCTCACAGGTCACAAATCCAGGTCAGCTTGGTAATGGCTTAAGGGGTTTTAATGTCCAGCCAACATATGGTGGGGTAAAAGATGTTTTTAGGAGTGTGTATTCCGAAGGTGGTGTGCGTTCTCTCTACCGTGGAGTAGGTATAATTACTCCCTATATCATGCATCTAATATTTGTATGGGGAAAAAGATGATATTCGACATGGCATATCTTCCTCATATTATATCATCAGTGGAATCTTTGTACGGTGGTTTTGTTTCTTTGTAGCTTTTTTTATTGTCGATAAAAGATTTGAACTCATATCACCTAAAAATAGTCGCAGAATTCCCAGTAGGCGGCTTCATAAATTGCACCATCTTGTTCTTTTATTTAGGACTTTGTCTCTGAGAAAATCAGTTGATGAATGATATTCAGGTATTAGTTTTACAGGGTTGAGGCTCCTATGTTACTCTATGTTCTTTCAGGCCCAACACTCATCGGCATCCTTCCTTATGCTGGTCTGAAGTTCTACATATATGAAGAGCTGAAGAGCCAAGTACCTGAAGAGTACAAGAAGTCTGTCATACTTCGCCTCTCTTGTGGAGCCCTAGCTGGTCTTTTCGGGCAGACTCTTACGTACCCACTGGATGTTGTCAGGAGACAGATGCAGGTATCTTATTTTATTACTAGCTGTGCCTTCTAGCTGTTTTTCTTGCTTAATGGGTGCCATCAGATATTATTTAAGGTTCCTATTGGGCTGGAACTTTTTAAACTTCGGACAGCGACTTGCAAGCAGTCCAAAGTATAGGTAGTCTGGGGCTTTCTTTCCCCTTATTAATTATTAATCTTTGAGCTTCATGTATAGGTCCAGAGTCGGCAACCAATGAATCATCTTGGTGGTCCTCGCATCACAGGAACGTTACAGGGGCTTTATACGATAGTTCATAATCAGGGATGGAAGCAACTGTTTGCTGGCCTGAGCCTCAACTATGTCAAGGTAATGATGTACATCAATGAAATAGTAAGCCCCTATTTGTTACAAATCATCATCCATGATGAGGGATGAGGAAAAATATCCACTTCTGGTACTAGATTCTAATAAGTAATATATAGTTTCTAACAACAATGTAATTTGCCTGACAACTTCTTATCGCACATTGTACAATCTGATACTATATTTGTAATAAACTTGCTGTTATTATTTTAAAGCAGGCAGCCTTTTGTGGATAATTCAAAGATCTTCTTTCAGTTCCCTTATTGTATAGGTAATGAATTTATAAAATGTGCAGGTGGTTCCTTCAGTGGCCATTGGTTTCACAGCATACGACATGATGAAGACTTTACTACGGGTGCCTCCGAGAGAGAATAGTCAGAAGACCACTGCTTCAGCTCCTGCTGCCGCATGAAGCAACTTGTGCTGTAATAGTGATTGGGATTTGCCTTTCAGACAACTCCTGTACAAAACCATCGCAGACCCTAACACAAAATGGAAAATAGCATCTGCATAAATTGTTGGACAAGGAAGAAATGAGTGCATCTCCTATTTGTCATTTCCAATTCCAGTTGATTGTGACAATTGGCAAACAGATTGTTTGAGCTTTTACAATTTTTAATTTGGTATAGCACTGGCTTGGGAGACTATTCTGGTTTCTATTTTTCCTCATACATTGTAACCGACTAAGATTGAAGTCCAATTTGTGGTTGTTTCTTCTTCGGTAATTGCTTCCTTTTGCTTTATTCATGTACAGACTTTGGTCCGAAGTAATAAGGAGCAACCATTGCTATCACAACTATCCTTCATTACTCTCTAGTCTGCTGTGAAATGACAATTTCTGCATGAATCATGGGACTTAATAGTATTCCTTTTCATTGGTTTTCTTGGCTTGATATTTTAATTAGTAGGAGTAGCCTATCTGTGTGGGAGACCATCCTCTCCTGTGAGGTGGGTTGGATTTGTATTCCCCTGTTGGCTCAAAGAAAGGTGAAATTGTAAGCCCGTTTGGTTGCTCACGTTTATTTTCGTTTTCCGCCACCTGCTGCTGTGTTCTGTCAATGAGAAATCTAAGCTCCGGAGAGTACCAAACAACCAATTCTAAGCCAACTAATCAATGTTCATGGCTCCAGGAAAAATTAGTTAACACCAACACTAACAATTTTGAGGGAGCTTTAAATCCAAATCATTCTTGAGGTCTTTTTTCTAGGTCCCATCCATTAAGCTCGGTGTAGATAAGAATATGTACGGTATTATAAAAAAAAAACTGGCCATAAGCAGTAATCGCAGCTAAGGTATCACGGGCAGTGTAGACCTTTCAATAGTGGAAAAGGAAAATATATCAAGAGATAAAAAAAAAAAAAAAGTCCATTCGTTTTCAGATGATTTGCAACACCTCCAATTTGCTTTTTTCTAATCCAATGTAGTCTTCACAATCCCTACTAAAATTGAGTTTTCTAATCCGAGTAACGAAAGTCAAACCAGCCAAATTTAGGCATCTGCTACCAGAATTTTTATGGCTTGTGGAAAAATAGAAACTCTAATTTTGGTCGAATAGAGTTGACAGGACAAAACACACCTGACTAATTCAGGTAACCTCCATCTTTACTAAAAGAGTACCTAAAGAAAAGCCCATCTCAGAATAGTGGAACACCATTTCATTGCTCCTCTAATATAGAAATTAAGTACACACCAAACATAGAAAAAACCAACCAACCACCCACCCTTCCCTACAAACCCAACCCATACTAAAACACTTTCTCCTATATTCAGTCATTCACCACCCTAAAACAATATAAAGGTGCAAGTAAAGAAAGAAAGGGGGAAAGGGAAGGAGAAAAGAAAGAAATGGCTCACAAGAGGGTGGCTGCAACTATTTTGGTTTGTTTCTGCTTAATTGCAGTTCTATCCTCTGTAGAACGGAGTGAGGCGCGACAAAACTGCTTTTGCGAATGCGTGAGTCACTGCCTCTCTTTGGTTGTGATGACGTCGGAGAAATGTGCGGAGGGGTGCGACAACGCTTGCACGAAAATAGGATTTCCCGGGATACCTCAAGAAGGAGTCGAGTTCTGCGAGAAGTCAAGGAGCTAGAAGAATATTTCTATGTTGATCATCAATTATTTCTTTTTCCTGTGTTTCTTTTGTTGCATTATACCTATGATACAGTTTTAGTTTGGGATTGGTTTCTTCTTTCTCCTCTCCTGCTCTAACCTTGATGACTGAATGTATATGTATATTGGTTTGCTTATTTTGTGATTCATATATTGCAACTCAGAAGGAGGAAAAAAAAAAAAAAAAAGAGTTGATTCTATCCAGCTTGGTCTTGATTCAAAACCAACTAGTATTGATTATAGTGATAATGATCTCAATGATATATTACCCCTAAAATTCATGCATGGCATGCAAATCCTACACAAGAAAAGGCGACAATGTTCTTTTGTGTGCATTTTGCTAACTTTCATAGATTTTGCTCTCCAACAAGAAATCTTGAGAAGTGACCTAAGTGTAACCTAGTTGGTGGGTATCTGAGTGGGGACTGAAAGTTCCCAGGTTCAAAGCGCAGTGCGCTTCAAAATGGTGTATATAATAGGTGCTGGACATTTTACAGCCTAGAAACCAGGGAGACCCTTCTCAAAGTTTTCTAGTAGTCGTATAGTACTATAGCATCTCTCATTCCTCTTGATCTTTGCAGGTAAGATTGATTATTATACTTACACATCAGATTTTACACATCTTCATACTTAGGTCTTGCATTTGTATTGTCCTCCTCATAGAATTTCTGTCTTTCTTTGGTTAATGTTCCTCTTCCATTCATCTTCCTCTAACCCTTCTTGCAATCAACAGATATCATATATGACCTGACATTGACAACAAATCAATTCCATGAACAACCAGCAATTTTATTCCACGGAAAAGAGAAGTTTTTAGTACATTATCCCTGGGCATTTAGATCAGAATTTATGAAAAAAGAGAGAAACCTAGCGAAAGATTTTTTAGGTCTTCGTACTCTTAATTCTTATTCAAAACGGAACAGGATTTCTCAAACTTTTGTTGCAGGAGATAACCCCCGAATTCTACTTTTCTTCGACTGCAAGTTTGAATCAGTCCTTTCTTCTTGGGTGAATCGCTTCTACAATGGCCTCGATCTCTTCCATCGCTCGTTCAAACACATTTGGACCTTTGATCTTATCAATGGGTGTGTTCTCGTCCACGTCACTGCTTGTGCCATGAGTCTCCGTCGTATGGGCTTTGCCCTTGAGCATGCTACCTTCACTCTCTTCCTTTGCTTTTTCTCCCGAATTAGGTTCTTTCACTTCTTTCCCCGCTGTCGACGAAAATAGAAGAAAGCACAGTTCATGGACATTTTTTTGTATATGATGTAACGAAATCAAGACAGCCACCTTCTTTGGAAGAAAATTAGAATTACCTAGTAAGCCTCATTCTCATACTTACTAGTAAATCTTATCTTGTTGAGTTCTACCATAGTTTAAAAGCGGCAAACTTGTTTCCAGAGAAAGATCAGGGGAATACAACATAGAGAAAAGGCAAGAGCACTAAAGCATTTTTGAGCACTGTGATCTGATATGGAATGACCAGCAAAACAATCAGAATAAAAGAGAAAAATGCTTGATTCATTAGATTGAAAAAAAATTACCATCTTTCTTTTCAGATGAATCACGATTAGCTTCATCCTTCGACTGGATAGTCTCCAGAAGAGCTTCAATCTCTTCCTTGGCTCGTTCAAATACATTCGGGCCTTTTACTTTGTTGACCGGTGTGTCCTCATCAATGTCATCGCTCGTTCCATGAGTCTCCCTATGATGAGCTTTCTGCTTATGCATGTTTAGTTCGATCTCTTCTTATAACAAAGGTGACTTGCACTGCGTTGTCGATCAACCAACTGGAAGCAAAAAAGTGCTTCTTTACATAACATGATTAATCAGTACAGTGCAAGAAAATATACCATCGAATGATGTTTAAAACTGTTTCTGAATACTAATCAAGTACAAAATAACATGATTAATCAGTAAAATGCGGAGAAAAATTCTATGCCGATTGTCAAATGATGTTTAAAAGTGTTTCTGAATACTAATCAAGTACAACCCATTGCATCATAGAAATATAGAATGCTAACTTATCCAGCAACTCAGCCAAGGCGCATTCACCAAATTCAAGTTTATAAAGTCATTATCATGAGAAACCAAGTAATAATGCCAGAAAATAGAAAAAAATGTTCCTCAAAAGAGTCGCTTCGAATCAAATCACTACTACAATAAGTTCAGAAGAAAATTGGATGGGGCAATGAATTGCTTCATTTTCGTGTTAGCTAGATCCTCCACTGCGGAAACAACCATTACAACAACCAAAAAGATAACTTTGAGGAACTCATAGGCGTATTTAATTTCCAAAACAAAACCACTTTTAACCCATCATATGACAAAAAACGAGTTTTTATAATTTGTACGCAGCATATAGACGCAACTATTCGCATAAATGAACAAATCCTTCAAAACCCACAAAGATTCAAGCTAGCATAAGCTAATCCAATATCCTTCCGATACAATATGGATAAGAAATTGTGGAAAAATAAATAGATAAATAAGAGAACTTTGCGCAGTAGGAATCTCAGTGGAGAATAGGGGAGAGGAGGGATTGAGAAAGATGTAAGAATTAGGGTTAGGAGAGCTTCGTTACCTGTCGCTTGGGTTCTTCGATTAGAGATGGTATGGGCGAATCAAGGATTGAGCGATGGGAGCGAAGCAAGGGAAAGGGGAGAGGCTGAAGTACGAGGCCACCGCTTTTTGCCACCGCTCTTTGTTATGCGCCGCAACAACTCATACTGAAGTCGGCTATGCTTACTACTGTACTGCCGACTTCGGTTCTTACCATACGATACATATTAAATAAAGAATATATAATATTTAATTATATTTAAATATTTATATAAAGTGCTTTTCCTAAATGCTTATTTTCTTTTTTTATGAAAAATATTTTTTTTTAATCTATAAATACTATTTAAAATTTTTCCCCTAATAATTTAATGTTGTAAAAGAAAAAAAAATATTTTAATAAATAATAATATGGACCGCTTGGACCGGAGTGGTCCGGTTTGAGTGACCTTTTTGCCGGTTTAAAGTTGACGTCGTCGTCCTCCCAAGTCGATAATCTCGAAACTAGGGTTTTTGGATCTCCCCCGAAGCCGAACATGTCGTCCAAAACCCTAGCTCGCACAGGAGCTTCTCTCATCAATCGACTCTTCCTTTCCAATCCGATCTGTTCCCCGTCGATGCCGAAACCCTTCGTTCTACCCGCAATCTCTTCGAACCGGTCGTGGGCGCCTCCGTTTCGAGCCGAGTTTCAGATCGACCGAACTCCGCTTCCGGAAGTGGGAGGGGACGCCGAAGCTGTACGGAAATTGTCTTCTCCCGAAGGGTTCTTGTTTCCCTGTGGCTTGCCTTCGCTTCGATTCTTCATAGAGGACGGTGAGATGAAGTTTATTCTCAAGTTTTGAACTTTACTGTGCTTATTGTCGAGTTCAATTTCATCAAAATCTAGTTTTTTTGAGGATCTAAACAGTACCCAGTAGTGGATTTTGTTCGATGGAGATCGTTAGCGAAATCCTCTTCTTTTTTTTGGTTGGGATAGCTGAAATATTTGATCTTTTTTCATCATTATATTTTTATCTTCTTATTGTGATTAGTTTTTTTTGCAGTTGATAGCTTTTCGACAGATGGGATGAAACTAGAAAGGAGTATCATTTTTTGTAGTAACTATATTTTGCTAATTGATAGCACTTTCCTTTTGCTGATTATATGACTTTCGTGTATGTTAATTCGTTTTTAGTTCATATTTGCAGGGTCTGTTTTTCTTATATATTCAGTTTTTTGGAGCAAAATTTTGGTCATGGAACAAAAAATGTCTGTTTAAGTGTTAAAAGCTTGTCTCTTCAATCCATTCGGCTTAAGATCTCATCACTTCTGCTATTGTACTGGAAATTTTTGATTCAGTTCTTTTGAAATTTTAGTATGCCAATGTAAGCATGAATGCATGATGATAACTAAACACTCTTTCAACGGATTGCATGGGATGAATTTGAATTTGACATGCATTGGTGTGTTTATAATTTTGATACGCCGAGTACTGGTTTGTAGTTAATGATAATATTTGGTAGTTGCAGGACATGATGGTTTGCCTAATGAGCCATTGGTTCTACTCCCTAAACGAACATACCAGCCAAGCCACATCAAGCGCAAAAGAACTCATGGTTTCCTTGCACGGTCTCTCTCTCTCTCTCTCTCTCTCTCTCTCTCTCTAAAAGTTTCATGAGCTCTTCTTTGACAAGTACTTCTAATGATCTTTCTTTAGCTGATCAGATTCTCCAGAAATTAGATAAGATGCTAAGGTTTTTCAAAATATACGATCTATTTTACTATTGTTATTATCAGCTAGCCAAAATCTACAATGGGTTTTCTAATTTTGTTTGTCCATCACTTTTTCCTGTTAAGGAATTGTTAGGATGATATAGCTATATTTTTTACTTAACAGTTGAAGATAGGATTGATAGTCTTTTGATAACTCGGATTATCAGTAACTTCAGTTAGTGTTTTTCAAGCAAGCTAATTGATGAAATGTTTATTAGACAGTAAATTTGCTGTTTTAAAATCATTAAATGTTTAGTATGTTGACATTGTGAACTTCCTTTATCAGAAAAGCAACCAAAGGCGGACGGAGGGTGATTGCCCGAAGAATTGCAAAAGGTAGAGCAAGAATCGCTGTATAACATGCAGAATATGTTTCTTTATGCTGCTGTAGCTGCTCTCAGTAACATGAGACTGTTTTGATGTCAATTATCACTACCGTATTAGAAACTTTGAAACAGAAAAAATGATTCATTTCATCTGTAATAATAGTGGAATATTTTATCTTCTTTTATCCTCCTCTTTTTGTTTCGTGAGCAATATTAAAGTTTGGCTTCATTTTCCTTCCAAGCACCTGTTTGATCCATGTGCATTTTATTCTGCTTCTAGCACAGCTGACTCATCTCTTGTGATTAAACCTGTTGTTCAATTGTTCTTGTTGAGGTCCTTGCTCCCCATGTTGTTTTTGACAATTTGCATCCAAATTTTGATCGTTTTTCTTGGTTATCTCAGGTTTGTTAGATTGGGAAATTTGCCAAGTTTATCCATGATTTCATTAATTCTAACAAATGTTACCACTTTTTAGCAAACCAAACTACAGTTATATTTGCAGCTGATGCCTAATAGTTAAAAAAAATGAGGTTATCGGGGATCGGCCTACCAAATTGTTGCTCGGGATAGATATTACAGCTAGAACCAAGAGATTAGCTAGCGATTGTGGGACGGTTTGCGCGAAGCTGTCATTGTCAAGAGCCAGAACATAAAGGATCGACCAGGAGCCTAGGTTGTCGGGTATTTACCGATGTAAATGGTTGCTGCCAAGGAGTAAAATGCGTGTGGTGAGAGCAAAAGCTGAAGTTTGTAGGGATCACATCATGGAGTAAGTTGTCTGTCAGGCTGAGGATCTGCAATCGGTGCCGGCGGCCGACAGTGGAAGGTATTTGAACGTAAAAGTCCATTAATTCCTGTGAAGGTGATCGATCCTACGAAGGAAGGTGAGGTGTCCTATTGAGGAAGAGATGATTCCGACCAGGCCACGAGCAGGGAGGTCCAATGCCATCACTCTCATGGGATGCCTCCAGCTGCATGTCATGCCCACCCGCATGCAAAAGTCGGCAAGGCAGCCAGGTCCGTTTCGCTGCGATGGCATATATCGAAGAAAGGAGGAATACGAACTGCAATCGCCCCATCATCACAATCAAAGGCGTAAATTAAGACGTCGTGCATGAAACACGAGTAACAATCATGTTAGTTTTATACTTACACAAGTACGAAATCCCGCAGCTAGTATCTGTTGCCTTTACTTTGCATGGATTCTGGTCTCTTTGAAAGTAAAGCTTACTTCCACCACATTCAGTAATATAAGCTTATCACTGCCACTGTAACACTGTTATAGCTAAAACCACCATACTAATTTCAGTGAAATTTACCAGCGAAAAGCCTGTGCAATGAGGAGGAATATTATTGCAGCCACTGACCCTCCTCTCAATTCATACATAACTGTTCTACCTTATTAATCTCCCCCCTATATGTGGAATAATTTCTCCAAAAAAAAAAAAAAAACTTGAACTTATTGTTCCTTTTGAATCCTTTGATATTTGAAGTGCTTTCTTTTTGACAGATTGTGATCGAATTATCGAGCTTCATTCCGTAGGAGGCTGATATGCTGCAGCTTCTTTTACAAATCACATAAAATGGTAAGCAGAGTTAATAGAGCATAATGGCTTCCAAAACTGAATTCCGGGAGCTTCAGCTTAAATCCGGCAATTTTGGACTCTCACACCACCGAGTTCTGACAAATACGGCAGTGTCTTCAATTTCGGAATTGCCGACTTAGTTGAAGACACTGCATTCCGCTAAATCCGGCTGATTTATTAATATCGTCACCGACTTTTAGTTAGAAATCGTCAAATTAGTGTTCGTCTCCTCCGCGCCAAGGCCTTCTTCAGTTCTTCTTCTTCCTCTCCGACGCTCACCCCCAATCCAAACCCTAACTATGTCGCCCTTCGTCGTCCTCTTCCTTGATTGGTATCACCATTCTCATTCTCTCATGCTGGTCGGAGCAAGTGGAGCTCCTCCTCCGTCTCCATCTCCTCCTCCTCTTTGGAATCGAATTCGAAGCATTCAATTGGAACAGCGGTCTGCGAATTCAGTGTACGAATTCAAACAGTTATTCGACCTGATTTGTTGTTTCTTAGTTTGTTTGGTGCATAAAGCATAGTAGAACTGCTATAAAACCTCACGCATTTGGTCCCCTCGAACATTTTGTTTGCTTTGATTCTTTTGCAGTATAATGTGTTTTCTTATTGCTGAAATTTTGGCCCTTTGTAATCCTGTTCGGTGAGGAAATCTGTGAAAATGACTTCCATTTTTGGGGATTTGGTCATTTCAAAAAGAAATTGCTGAAATATTAGGGTTCTACAAGAGAGAGAGTTAGAACCTATATTGGCCTCCTCGCTTTTCATGGAGATTGTTTCATTGTTAGTGAACTTCTTCATGTTAAGTTGTTATGTTAGTTTTACTAGTCCCTTAGGGCTCCCCAGTTTGTGAATAGATACTTAATGTTCTCGTTGCACCGATTTGGTTCTAGTTGGCTGCAATTGGATTGAACAGGTGTGATGCTTTCTGAAACATCTTGTAATAAATGCAAATTCTGTTCATGTTTTAATGGTGATATACTGCAATTTGTAGATACTCAGGCTCAGCTCACTATTCTGACAATTTAGTCAATTATTTTGTGTGCTTGGACGGTCAATGCATGTAGGATTTCGAACGGTCCATTGTATGTTCGCTAAAATAACTCTGATTCGGTTCTCAACTGCTGTGGGTCTCACTGCTGATTGTTTCAAACACATAATGTCCTCCAATCAATATAAACACTACAAGGCAATGCCTGTATTAGAAACTTTGGAAGTTCATGTGTCGCGCTCAAGTGGTTGGACCGCTGGAGTAAACTTTCCACAAGGATTTTGCTCGGGCAAACATGGGATCACAACCAGTTTGTTGAACTTCTGATTTTTCGTAGCTGCATGGCTACATAGAAGATATGTGGGGATTTGTCTTTGCTTTTTCTTTCTTCCTCATCAGTGTACAACCGATAGCAAGAAGATCCCAACCTCCCAAAAGTTATAAAAATACTGTAGAAATATGAGAAGGAGAACATAGCCCTTGGAGAGTAAACAAAAGAGACGAAGATTTAAGGACAATGAGGAATTAAGCTCTCTTTTGAACAGAGTGAGCTTCTTGTAACTGCATTTTCCCTTGAAGAGAAAGAAACTGCCTAGTTGGGCAGATACAAAAGAATCCCATCTTCTTGTTTTTCTACACCATATATTCTTGCAGTAGCATGCCATATCAAACTTGTTCCTTGTTTTCCTACAATTAAACACAGCAGCTACTCAAAGCACGTTGTCATATTCATTAGATCACTGCAGTTGAGCTCTTTTAACTGCAATTTCGCAGTGGTTTACTAAAATTATAACTCAACAGCATCACCACTGGAGAAAGACTCAAATTTGTCTACCTCTTACAGTTGTTTAAAGACTCCTACATTATCCATTAATCTAGTCTAGATTTCCCCCAGAAGTTTCAAAAGAAACAAAAACTATTCTAAGAATCAGTATCTGATGCTGAATAAAGTAGCACTGATGCAATCCGATGGTTTCTCTGCTCTTGAACCCTGAAAATGGAATTCAAATTCTCGGTAGCATGAGCCATTCGAAGGATATGACTAGTAGCATGATGGATTATATGTAATGAAAGGATTTTACAGCTTCTGATGATGTATCTTGATGTGATTATTAGTTAAGTTCCAAGGAAAATAGACATAGAGCCTCAACTAAGCAAAGCCTACATAATACAAGACAGATCATAAGTTCAGACTGTTATAGCCAAGTATACTTATTCTTGTCATGAAAATAAGCTCAACGAGCAAAATAGTTACATCAAATAAACCAGATAGGGTGACATATTTTGGTGTTTCCTAATGATAAAAGAACTTGCGGGTGGTCTTTTGTAGTGTAATTTACTGCTGCGTGCTTTATGGCTTTATTCTGTGATTATTTTCTTATTCTGTAATCAGTAGTCTTCATGCTGAATTTGAACGAAGCATTGTATGCTGCGGGATAAATACTTAATAGGACTTCTGCAGTGCTTTACAGAGAAATGAAGATAAAGGCATTTTGCAGTACTTATGCTCTACTTACAGAAAGCAAAAATATCTGAACTGCAAATCAAGGACATTTTCAGTTTAGGTTGAAATCCTGAAACCTTAATTCTAGAAGTTGTTTCAGAATTTTGAGGTTACTCTAGACTAATAATTTCTAGTGAATTTGCTTGAGCTGGAGTTGATTCTTAGGTTCATTCGTGTTTCCAACATCAACATTTGAAGAAAAAAAGTGAAGAAAAGGAAGACGTAAAATCTCATGGTCGAGATCAACCATCAAATTAAATCATAACCAAGGAAATTCGGAACAAGGGTTTGGTGTTTTCATGTTTGGGACTGCATAAAATTTCCTTCCAATACAAGAAATGAAGGAAAGCAACACCCAGTCTTCCTTTTCTTTTTATTTTTGTTATCCTAAACAAAAATCAGCCCTTAAGGAAGTCACAACAACGAAAGGGACAAATAAGGGGTCGGAAAGGGTTTGAGAGTTTTGACAGTTAAGGCCTCCACATCAGATGATGGCGGGGGAAGAGAGGAAGGGAAGAATTGTTCTGTCCCTTTCCCTCCTAGGGCGAGGTGAGCCTGGTGGGTTGCTTGCTATTTATAGGCGTCGCATTGAAGGCAGCAACATGACATTGTATGCGGCCCGTAATAGCCACGCCACTTAGCGAGATCTCATGCAACGTACTTGGTTGTCTTGTTTCTTCCCTTTGCATGAGCCATGCACTAGTATCACATGGCTGGGGTTCAGAGTGATAGAGCCTTAGGCTCTGTGAAGTAAACTTGTGATCTTCTCTCTCTCCCCCCTCTCCCCACGTGAAAGCATGTACAGTAATTAGTTTTTTATGGTATTCATGCATAACTCATAAAATTAAAATGTTTATAGTTAACAAGTTCATATATATTAGAGATGCATAGGAACCTCGATCCAAAAGGAAAGAGAGATAAATCATGAAGAGATCATAAATGAGTGTAAAAATAATATATGTGGGCAAATGCATGATATTAAATGTAATGACAAGTAGGTACCTAAGAACTTTGTGTTTTCTAAATATAGGAGTACTTTGTTATCTTTACATGTTATTACACTGGACTAAGTCAGATGGATCAAGGTGGAATACTCTTATATTTTTATCAAATTGCTTTACTCAGTTGCGAAGTATAGAAAGACAGTAACTAAATCTTAGACTCTTAGTTTAACTGTCGTATGAATTAATTCAATGCATATTGTGCATAATTATTTGATCAAAGATGCATGTATAACTGGTGGTAGGCAATGTAAACATAAATCAGAGCAGTATGTTTATTGTGGACATAACCAGCGTTTTATCACAAAGCACTTAGCTTGGGATAGAGATAAAACTAGTTATCCACTTCCACCTCCATGCTAAAATAGCATGCTACTGATCTAGGGTACCTTATGAAACTTCCCCAAATAAACTCAACAATGTTATTATGGTATTGGAGGATATAGTCCCAAAATGGACATGAAATTACTAGAATGCCCTGTAGCCCCCTACAAGAGGCCTTAGTCATGCTAGTGCCACCTTCAGCATTACTCAACCATCAGGGTACTCATATAGCTGATGTGCACTTTTCCACTGGTGGGTTGCAGCTCTCTTTCTCCCTCCTCCCCCCCCACCCACACTGATAATTGAGAACCTGCTTCTGCAGGTTATGGTTGGCTTGTGTGGTAGGAGAGAAGCACCAACTAACAAATGGGCCATCACTCATGCTGCAACAAACAAAAGGTTAGGAGGGGCCTGTGGTCTCCTGAGGAGGATGAGAAGCTCAGAAAGTACATTTCCACCTATGGCCATGGTTGCTGGAGCTCTGTTCCAAGGCTAGCTGGTGCAACCCCCTCTCACCTTAACTACACACTACTTTTTCAATATACATATATATAGAATTAGAAACAACTTCAAAGTTTAACCTGTCCTCTCTTTTTCTCCGTTGTTTGTTGGAGATAAAAGGTGTACGTGTTTTGTTGCCTTTATGTCTGTATTGTTGGATATACTGCCTCTATCTAAAGTTATAATGATGTAGAGAGGGTGTTTGTCTCAGTCACTTTGTCATGAGTACAGGCCTGCAAAGATGTGGGAAAAGTTGCAGGTTGAGATGGATCAATTACCTCAGGCCAGACTTGAAAAGAGGAAGCTTCTCGCACCAAGAAGAAACCCTTATAGTTGAACTCCACAAACTGCTAGGAAACAGGCACTAGCTTCATCTCATTATCTAAGTGGTGAATGTATATTCACTAACATCTGATGTGTCTTTACAAAACTTTTTTCTCTTTACAGATGGGCGCAGATAGCCAAGCACCTCCCAGGGAGAACAGATAATGAGGTGAAGAACTTTTGGAACTCAACAATAAAGAAAAAGCTCATCTCTCATGCTGTGGATGGTCTCAACCTTATTCCTTCTCCAGGTGATGAAATTTTCAGCAGTAAAACCTTACGCAAATCTACTACAAAGAAAACAAAAATAAATAACAAAGTATTTGTGTATCAGATAGTTACTACATTCCTGATGGCGTAGCAACGACAAGAGGATATGATGGCCAATGCATGGCCGGCTACGCTGTCGAGACAACAATTGCACCTTCAATAACACGAGCTCATCTATATGGTTCCTTGTGGCCTTCAAATCCTCAACAGTTCAATCTTCTCGACTGTGATCGCCAAAATGTAAAGGACTACAGCACTCTTAACTTCTGCAGCGAAAACACCATCAATACACTGTTAACAGAAACCAAGTGTGCTGATGTGAAGCTTGTGGATGGGTACGATCAACCGATCGAGATCGAAAAATGCACTGTTCCATTGCTTTCGGCATCAAATGAGATCGATCCGAATGCTCACGTCAGTGCCTATTTCCGAGCTCAGCCTTGTGTATCTGATCTTCTTCAAGAATCTATCGGTCCAGGGGATTTCTTCGATGTAATCTTGGGGTCATCTTCGTTGGCAGTTTCGGGTGATGGCCTTTCTATGAACCCTGGCATTCAGCCACATTGGGTTCCTTGAGAATCTCTCTCATATTCTCTCTCATATTCTCTCTCTCTCTCTCTAAGATGATATACATATATATATACATA